>NW_007728351.1:62017-175219 GCF_000696425.1 Galeopterus variegatus
CCCCTCGGCGGGAGTGCTGCCACGCTCCCAAGCGGCACACTGTAGCAGTGCGCCACCGGGCCGGCCCATATTTTTTAAACATGTGTGACTTTCATGATGAAATAATAAATTCATGCCAACAAGGACTTCAAGCCGAAGACAACGCAGAAGGGCTGTGAGGACTTCCTTCCAGGACCAGGGCCACAGGTGGGAGACGGAAGGAAGACGTGAGGTCAAGCTCATGCTGAGCACCGCCCCAGGCTGGAAGGCAAGAGCAGAGGGGACACTACCCTCTGGGCATCAGGACAGGCTCCAGGCTGGGCTGCACACAGGGGGCCACCGGATACAGGCACTAGTGAGCAGGGGCAGGTTGACAGGCCCAGGCACTGATGCATGTCCTCTTTCTTCAGTGGTCACGTCACCCTGAAGGCGGGCCATCTTCTGCAAGGGTAATTCGAGTGGAGTGAGTGAGAACTGAGACTCAAAAGTGCTCTGTAAATGCAGGACACAAAAGGCCTGATGTGTTGCTTCTCAGCTTGCTGCTGCAGCTTGACAGCGCCTCAGGACACGGTGCTGCCTCTTGAAACATAAAGCAGGTGAGAGATCATTTCATTTGTACTCCCTTTAAATTGGTAACAAGTAAAACTGACATAGATCAAATCTTAATGCAGAGCAACAAAAATGAGGTCCAGGTCCAGGGCCGGAACTCTATCGCACCCTGCAAGGACGAATCCATTGGAAGTCTGTTCAGCCGGTCCCTGCTGCTGGTAGGACGGGAGGCCCCGCATCTGCGCCCATTTCCTATGACAAAATGAACGAGACCTGGTGCAGGCCCTCAAGGGTACAGCACGCTGGGATGAATTTCCACTTATCTTCAACAACGAACTTTCAACTCCTGCACCTGTCCTGCTTACTTTACGTCTGGAGCAGAGCCCTGATCTACGGGCTTTTCCAAACAGGCTCTGGAATGTAGAAATATCTCACTGGAACAGAGCAAGTCCTGGATCCCTGGCCAGTAGCATCACCTCAGGCTTCAGCTACAGCCAGCCTGCAGCTGACCTTGAGGTGGGATGTCCTAGAGGGTGGCACATCTCACATGAGAGACACTTGGGGACGGGGCATGGGCTTTTTTCCCAGCTTCACTTAGAGGGTTTTCCCCTGTATACTTCTGAAGCAAAGCCAATTATTTTCAGACAAAATAATGGCAGGGGGTGTGAATTTGAAGTAGCCCACTAAGGGAATCCTGGGTTTAGAAGCACCGGGTTTTGGAGCACACATCTGGTTTTCCTCTGTCTACTGCCAATTCTGAAACTCTGTTTAATACCCAACTGAGATAATGCAAAATTGGTACAAAACCTAAAATAAATGCAAGAAGCCCAAGGACTCTTCAGTAATATTTAGATATAAAATTCAGAATCAAACTAAGAATCAACCCAGATGCAAACAAAACAAAACAAAACAACTCTCATACGCCCATATACTTAAAAGATAGTTTCAACAGTTATATGTTAAGTGTGTGGCCAGGAACAAGGACAAGACCACCAATCCATGGGTCTGCTGCAAAAACAACCAAGAGTCATTCTTTTTTTTTTTAATTGCATAAATCACAATTTAACACACAATATATAGGGTCTGTGAATCACGGACTCACCCGTGTTAGGGGGACCTTAAAGAGCAGCTAAATCCACCTCCTCATTTTACAGAAGAAGAGATTTTGCCCAGAGAAGGAAGCTGTTTGCTTAAGGGACACTGGTGTCTGCAACTCAGACTCCACTGGTTACCCTCGTGGGTCAGATAATGCAGATTTCCAAAGGCCATTTACTTCTGAATCCAGCCTGTTAAGGTAATTCAGTTCATTTCAACAAGCTGACTTTTCCAAATCTAGATATTAATTCAAAGAGTAGCTTCCTCATAATAGAAAAATGAGGTGCTTAGGGAAAGATGCCCATCCCTAAACCACCAACTAGCCAGGAGATCAACCGGCCTGAAATCTTTTCTGTACATTCAAACAGCAAATGCCCCCTCCCCACCAAGGCGGGGGTGGGGGTGGGGAAATATATATATATAACTGAATTCTTAACCCTTTAAACCCACTGACGGGAACACTAAATGTCTCCTTGTATTCCACTTTAAGGCTTTCATAAACCCAATGACCCACTAGTGGACAGTTGGAGGTAGAGCACACAGTCAGAGGTAGAGCGCAAACCACAGGCAAACCGCAGGCAAACACAGAAGCCAGCTCCTTCTGGGGTCACTCCCTAAGCCTGGAGAACAGGAAACAGCACACAGAGACTTCTTGCAGACCTCGGGGTTTAAGTCAATTGATACAACATTTTAGAAAAACACATTTCAAAGCCAATAGGCTAATAGTTATGAGCCAGATTTACAGCTCGGAGATGGCAAGATGCCACCAGGGACCTCAAGTCAAGACTGCTCACGCAAAGAGGCTGATGGGGAGCAGCAACAAAGAGCAGTTTCTGCTTGTGTGCTCTGTGGCTTGTCCCAGCGTCTGGCATAAGCCTCAAACATGATCTGGGGAGAAAGCAAAGCCTAAAAATGCAATAAGCCAGTGCAGAGGTATGGAGATGCTTGCTACTCACCCGCCCTCCACACAGGCTGTGTTCCTGGGAACAATCTTAACCGTGTCTTTAAACCTTCCAGTTGATTGGGACAGGGTGGGGAGGTTGAACAACTCACCCAAAGTCAAATCTGAGGCCCTCTGCATTTTCTCATGTACATACAAGGGCACTTCACAAAGTTCGTGGGAAAATGGAATTAAAAGATGATATGAATCTTTCCAGGAACTTTCGGAAGTGCCTGTGCACCGCCAGCCTCTAGCTTCTGTTGTGGAACAGCAGGTGGGTGGGGAGTGGACGAGGAAGAGCAAGAGAATACAAAAGATTTGTTTGAATCATTCATGTAAGCGACGCATGCTGTGCCCACAGTCACGTCAGATGAACCTGGGAAGGAGCCTCACAACCCTGAGAGCCATGACACCCGCCTGGCAGCAAGCATTGCGGGCTGCTGGCAGATGGATGGGAGAGTGGGGTACTTGCCTCCATGCACGTGGGTGGTGACCCAGCAAGGAGTGCGCTCGGGGCTCTTCCTCCCTGTCTGGACAACAATGTTCTCACAGCTCTGACCAGTTCTTTTAATTTGGGAAACTTAATGCACAGAACAGAAATTATTCTTGTGTTTGTTGTGATGGGGCAAAACAGAGAACTTCTAAAAAGAGGTGACACGATTTTCCTGTTGAGTTCAGTTCAGCAGGAAGCATTTACGGAGTACCATGTATGTGTCTGGGCTTCACTGGGTAATGTGAACATCAACTCATTTCCCTCTTAATCATGACGGAGAAAGGTGGTTTTCAAAAAGAGGGCGCCCCAGCCTCACAATCTCTCTCATCACACCGACCCCATGGGATGAAGAGACCCTGAGTCATGCCAGGAAGGCCACACAGAAACACCTTAGAGTCTCTGCACAAGTTTACAGATTCACTGTTTTTCAAAACACACAACCTCATGCCCGTGTCTGTACACTCCTCACGCCAGGGCCAAGGGCACTGGCCGCTGGCTGGTGCCAGCTGCAGCATGGCCATCTCAACTGGGTGTGCCGGTGAGCCCACCACGCCTCCAAAGAGAGAAACAGGAACAGCTGTCCACAGCCAGTATGACTGAGCACATGCAGAGCAGAGCCCATGGCGAGCTACGCACCCCGACCCCCTGCTGCTCCCCAGCTTCCCTCCCTCCCTTCCAGGCCGTGGCTCTAGTGCTCCGGTCCCACCACCACCGCCTCCTCTCCAAGCACATCTGGTCATAAACGCACTCAGACGTGCGCACGAAAGGGCCATACAACTGCATGGCCTCGCATACTGAGACTCTGATGGGACACAGGAAGCAGAGTCTGTAGGTGTCTCCACTGGGAAGCTCCACAGCACCAGAACTTCTCCAAACTCACATCTCCTGACCAACAACTTGTCATGTGTGTAGTGCTGGGAGTTACCACATGTCTCTGTGGGAACATGGGTCCCAGGCAGGGGCAGCCAGACACCATTCTGCCAGTGGGGTCCTGTGGGTTGAATTGTGTCCCTTAAAAAAATACATGCAAGTCCCAATAACCTCTAGAATCTGTGAATATGACCTTATTTGGAAATAAGGCCTTTGCAGATGTAAGTTAAGATGAGGTCACACTGGACTAGTGTGGGCCATGACCCAATAACATGTGTCCCCAAAAGAGGGAAATTTGAACACTGGACACAAAGAGGAGAAGGCCATGTGAAGACAGAGGCAGATTGATATGGCCACAAGCCAAGGAACACCATGGACTGCCGGGGAAGTCAGGAAGCACCTTCTCCTAGAGCCCTTGGGAGGAGCCTGGCCTTACCGGCACCTTGGGACCTCTGGCATCCAGGACTGTGAGAGAATAAATGTCTGTTGCTGTAAGTCCCTCCAGTGGGAATCGATGGCTTAGGGTCACATGCCAGGAACAGTCTTCCCACTCTCAGACCCTCAGCTGGAACACCCCATGGCTACCTGGTCCACTGTCTCTAGCTGACAAAGCTTCTGGCCTTTTGCTTCCCAAGAGCATCCTGCAGCCCGTCTTCTGCCACGCAGCTCCTCTGGGGAAGCTTAAGGCGGCTCGCTCCCCTGCATTTTCAAAGGTGCAACCAAGTCTTCTCCCAAAATGCTCCCTGGACACCCCTCCCAAGCCCCCCCACAGCTGCCCCACAGGTGGGCCCTGCACAGGCACCTGAACACGGCCACAGACAACTGGCTCCCAGGCAAGCAGCTCGACCGGTGCAAATCTCAAGCTACTACTGGTACTTGAAGACCACTGACAAGAGCTGTCAGAATTCAGAAGAAACCAGCAATGGAGTCTCAAGAAGACAAATTCCAGTTTTCAACTGAGAACAGAGAATCAGTCCAAATGGACTGATTTCTAGTTAACCTGGCTCAGCTGTGAAGGAATGAGAGTCTCCTGCCAAGGAAGATGGGACCCCGCCACCCCACACTAACAGGCACGCCACTTGTCCCAACGTAGGGCAGGGCAGAGCAGCTCAGGTGGCTGTGGGGTCCTGGCCCTCCTCAGGGAGCACACACAGTCTCAGCGCACCATCCATCTGAGGCAACATCCCAGAAATTCCACGTCTAGGCAAGGATACGTGAGAGCACAGGCTCCATCCCAGCTGGCTCCATTTCCAGCAACTGTGAGGCCACTCGAAGGTTACGTCAGCAGGGCGACTCTCAGCGCGGGGTGAACGGGAGCGCATGCAGAGTCATCTTATGACAGCCTCTTCATGCCCTGGCACAGCTGGGTTCAGGTCCACTTCTGCTGGGGTGAGCAGAACTCTGGGTCACAAGCACAGTTTATGAATGTCTCTCATGACTTGCCAGGAACAGGCTGAGGCCCCCGTGCTGCTGAAGCATCAGGAGTGCCCACCTCACTGAGCAGTGCTCTGCAGGCCCGGGTATGCGGGGAGGCACAGGTGGTGGCCCCTCACTCCTCACCCCATGGGCACAAAGAGGGGCCTGCGGGCTGTGAGAAAACAGGTGCCTCCTAGCACGCCCTCCACCCTGGGCTGCCTCTCGGCATCCCCATGCTGGGGTCGGGGTGGGGTAGGGGTGCATGCAGGAGAGCTGGTTTTGAATGACCAACTTTTTCTCCCAGTTGCACGCAGGACTACCTGCAAGAGCCTAACACACAGGCCACTATTTTGCGGGTGGTGGTGGGGTTTCAGAGGGAGCTCCTGACGTCACAGCATGGCCATGGCACAGCGACACATCACCAACAGCCAGTCTCCCCGACCAGGACCCACATCCATCCTCTACAGACCGGATCTACATCGCTCTATTCTGAAGAGAAAGTCAACATCCCTTTTTGCCCTGTCTGGCAGAGGACCCTGGGCTAAAGATAATGCTCAACATTTATATCTAAACTTCTCAGGTCCCTTCTGGGCAGAGAGAGGCTGACAGCAGATAAACGTCATTACAGTGTTTTCCGTCTGCTTAGGTGGGGAAGATACCCTTGAGGAAATGAAGTTTCAAGAATTCTTAATTAGCAGAAGGGCCTGGATGGAGAAAGGACAATCACAGCATCCTGGACGAGCCTGGAGACAGCTGGAAGGACAGGTGGCCACGAAGGAAAACCTGCAGACGGCTCTGTGGGACCTCTCCCACATCTTGCCTTTGAATCTGCTGCCACTGCTTCTCTGGTATTTTTATAAACTGTCATTATTAAGTAAATGGAAGGGACGTCCCTGGACACACACCGTGTTATCTTCGGTGGTTCTCAAACACCTGGTGTCTACATGCTCATGCTCAACTGATGAGAGCCCCTCTGATGAGGCCCTGCCCTCCCGATGTCGCAAAGCATTTCTCTGGGAGTGACTTGAATACGGGGACTCGGCCATGGCCTCTTGCCCTGAAGAGACTGCATTTCTAACCTCCAGAGTTTGGAAAGAGAAAAATTAAAGACAGAAGACAGGGACATTTTTAACATGCCGGGGTCCCTGCAGGGCTTTCCAGCCTTGAAGAACTTAACAGAAACCAGAACTTGGTCCTCGGCTATACGCCTGCATGGCTCCACCAAGCCCTGGGCCTTTCAGATGGGAAACACAGACTTGCTTGATTGATTCAGCGCCATGTGCTGCCTTCACACACATTCATGGTGAGAGACAAAAGCTTGGTTTAACACGACAAGCGCTTGTCTCCACTGTTAGTTTGTTCTTGGCAAATAATTTTGAGGTCAGCAAGAGGCCATTTTCAAATTAACTAACACCAAGAGTCAGAAACACTTGTAAATGCTTACCTTCAGGTATGAAGAATTTCTTCAAGTTTTCTCTAAGTGAAAAAGCACCCAAGAAGCAAGGGATAATGCTCAGCCAAGAGTGGGCACCTCTGGGGAAGAGGGGCTCCAGAGCTGGACAGACCAGAGCCAGGAGCTCCCACCTCTGCTGCCTACTGTCCTGTACCACCTGCAGGTGACCCAACACCAACACTGTCAAGCAGGGACACCTAGCACCTCACTTGCTGGATTAGTGTCAAGGATCCCAGCAGGAGACAGACTCCACCCTCACACTGGGAAAACCTGGGGAGAGTTAAGACAGACTGTTTACAAAGGTGTGAACAGGCCTAGGCAAGCCCAGGGTTAGGGCCCAGCGTGAGACCTGCTGGGCAAGAGGGTTCTGTGGCCATGGGCGGGGGCAGCGGCCTGCTAGGAGTTGTGGCCCAGGCCCAGAGGATGGGTCAGCAGGAGCCAGCGGGCGAAGGGAACAAGTGCTGCCATGTAAGAGGGAACCCGACTTGGAGGACCCACATCACAAGTGCAGGGTGCATCCCTCTGATGAATGCCCTGCCAGGTGCCAGGCCCAAAGGCAATGTCAACGGCTGCAGCCTCAGGACCAGAGACGTGAAACCTTAATTGTAAGAAGAGACCCAATGGATCTATCACGCAGCCTAAACATGAGCAGATAAGGGCCCCGCAGCCCTGGACAGTGCAGGAGACTGTGGAGGGCTTGTGTGGGAGGACTAGTGGGGGGTCTTGGGGCCTTGGTCCAGTAACACCCAGGTTCATGCAGGGTCGAAGCCAGCTTCGGAGCAGGGCACTTGCACAGATATCATCTTATTTATCATGAGCTCCATTTCTGCCAGCAGGTAGATGGAATCCCAAAGGCTAACTTATTTGCCCAAGATCCCAAGGCCAGTAATCACATGGCTTTTAGTGCAGTTCCTAGCCCTCTCCAGCTGTCCCCATCCCACCAGGCCGCCTAAGTGGCCAGAGCCAATTGCCTGTCTGTGACTGTCAGGTGAGAAGAATGACATGGTAAACCATCTCACTAAGAACTCTCACAGCCTCATCTGACTTTAAAAATAACTTCCCTTTAAAACCGCAAGGGAAATTATTTAAGCTAAATCCCTTCTGCGTTAGCTTGTGTCAGAAGGGAAGACAGCTTCGAGGCTGTTTCCATCACTTCTCTTCTGCTGACGGGCCTCTTGGCTGAACACCTGCTGATCGTTAATCATCCCTGGCAGCGTGTTCTACGCAGCTCTGGGGGCTGTTTGGAACTCGACTCAGGTGCCAACAGAGCAGCCCCCAAAAGGAGGACAACACTCTCAGAAAGATTCCCAAGTGGTTATGTTGTCAGGACCGATTTTTAAGGAGCTAGGCTTTCTCCTTCCTGTTTCAGCAGACCCTCCATTCCCTGGCTGTGTGCAATCAGAGGTTGTCTCACATGCTCAGTACTGCAGGGACCCTGGCCGGCACAGCTGTGGCCACCTCTGGGCCTGTGGCTCCTGAGAGCTCAGGGGAATGCTGCTTTGTTGATGCCCGCTCACCCTCAGTGAGGTAATGTACCATTCCTGGGCCAGGGGATTGTTGCTGGACTGAGGGCCCACACCATGGCTTCCTACAGGTTTCTATCTCAGAATCATCTATATCCGTCAGATTTCATCTTTCATCAGCTGGAAGGCCGTCCTCAGAGCTCATGCCAGCCTTCAGTACCAGGGGCTCTGTTTAGGGAATGCCCTCACACTGAGGGTTCCCATATATCTGGTGACACAGGAATGGTAAACAAGAACAGCGTTCTCGTCGAAAGCGACAGCACTCACTCAAAGGCAGACGAGATGGAGAGGCAGGATTGAAGGTCAGTCTGGGATCACTTTTCAAGCTTTCTGTTTGCTTATCTCACTTTGAGAGTCAACATGAAATGACAGCCCACGTTTTTTAAATAACTGGCGGTGTCTATCCACACATGAAGGTAACTCCTTGGTTACTCTCCTGCCCCCAATGCGTTACTCCGTATAGGGCCAGTTAGCAGAGCAGCCATCAGTTCAGTGTGTTCTCAGTCACACATGCACACACATACACATGTGTACCTGATGGTCTCGGACCTTATGCTTTCTCTCCAAATCCAGGGGGCATGTCACACCTATTTCAATTTTGGACTGCAAATACTTAGAGCAAATGTAAGGAAAGATGGTAGTGGATTTTTACCAAATATTTGCAAATGTTCACTGTTATTGCCCATGGGAGAGGAAACACAGAACTTTTCCAACTCTCAGAATTACGTGATCAGAAATGTACCCCTGCTCTTGAACTGTGTAAGAAGTCGTAATATTAGCACTTGGACTGGATTCTGCTAAGGATTTTGCTGATTTCTAAACATGAGTCTGGACACTTATGGGCTCCAGAACAGAGCTTAGCTGACAAGGTGCATGCAGACCTCAGCACTCTATGGTCCTGTCCTGCCCACACTGCTCAGGCCTATCAGTGTGAAAACCCCTGCACATCACAGGCTCACACTGGAGGAAGAAAGGGACGTTTGTCCTCACTGTCCTTCAGAGGTTCCCAAAGGTCAGTGAGTTAAAAAACATAAGGTTCTTTTAGTCATTTCAACACACTGACAGCATCAGCTTCCACATTTTAACTGTGCACCCCATCAGTACTGATCTACAATTTCTAGAGGACCCACACAATGAGTCTAACAGTCACCCAGCAGTTCACTCTCAAAGTGAGTTTAAAACAAAAAAAAAAAAGGGGGGAAACGATATTATACTGGAGACATTTTTTCCTCCTTGGTCATCTGTCATTCAATAGTTGGAGGACTAGTGTGATTTTGACAGGCTCCCTGGTTCACACAGAGCCCAGTCTCCCCGTCAGAGCGTGGACCATGCAAGCCATGTCACCTGCTGCGCTTGCAGTTGTGCTGTCCAGCCAGCAGCTCCTCATGCCCCGCGCATCCTCGCTGCCCAGAGTCCAGCCCGGACGCTCGGGCCCTGGCGACCAGCCGTGCTGGTGCCGGCCCAGCCACACTGCTGCAGCACCACCTGGAGTTTCCCCCACTTGGCCCTGCCAGACATTCAGCACCGCAAAGCAAGTGCCCTTCTGGAACCCAACAACCAGAGCCAAACACCAGCACAGTGGAAGGTGTGGGGAACGGCCTTCCAATTTTACATGGCTCAAACCAGTCAGAGCACCCAGGTTTCACACAAGGGAAAGCTGGGGCCTGAACAGAATAGGAATTCAAGGCCTACCGGGTACTTTCCACTTCTCACTTCCTTGACTATGAAGAGATGAAGTGTCTGGCGATAACCCCAGGAGTTTCAAGGGGTGTGGCCCCTCGAGAAAGCTCACCTTCCACCCACCTGCACTCCTCCAAAATCCAGAAATGCAGAAATTGCATTACTGGTGCAGTAGTGGGGACCAGGTCTCCTTGCATCAGCACTACTCTGACAGCCTTCCAGAATGGAATTCTGGGGCCTAAAGAATCTCTCGACATCGATTAGCTACTTGGCACTGAATTGCCAAAGTGATAGGCACGTGGGGCCAGCACCAGGCGCAGGCTCAGGGTGCCCATCCCACCAAAACTAGCCCACACCAGCCATGAGAAGTCACTCCCACCCACAACACAGCAGGCTGACTAATGAGAAAAAGAGATACGTTTAAAAGATGGTACAGAAAAGCCCAAAGGACCATGCAGAAAAAGTTCTAAAACTTAGATCCTACTAAAATGAAATTTTAATTACTCAGAAGTCACAATTTTTCAGCTGAGTTAAGAGTTAGAGATTTTAAATGAGTGTTCTAAAAATTTTCAGATTCTCTGATCAAAGAATTAGTGAATACATGCCACATTTTTAAGCAGCTTGAAGTTGGAAGAGAGCTTCCAAATGTCTTCCATTTGTGTATCTCACCATCAACTGAGAACAATCTGGAATGATCACTAGTCATTCACTCAACAAATAACCATTAAGTAACAACAAGGTACCGCAGATGCCACCGTGGATGTTGTGAGGAGTACAAATGAAAAAAATCTGTGTTTACCATTAACTCTCTGACTTTACCGTTCAAATGCATATTTGAGAATGATGCTACCCCTAACTTGACTGTCTGGAGTCACACGGGTTTGGTATGGGACTAAACCAAAGGAACAGAGGGCGTCGAGACCGACATGAAGTCATCACCTTTATTATAAAGCTACTTCAGCTGACAATGAGCCCCTTCAAAGACACCATTTTTTCAACCAACTAAAATACTGAAAATATAAGTTTAAGTGATCGTTTCATCTAAGTTCTCTCTAAAAAAAATAAAAATTATAATATCCTTCCCAGCCAAAAACTTTGTCCAGCTTTTCCTGGACCTTCGCCTGACTTGAAAAATTCTTCTATGTTACAGCTACAGGGACAGTGTACCAAGAAATTCAACAGGGACAAAAATGATAGCCCTAAAACAGCACGCCTATTTTACTGAATCATCACAAGCCTGAAACTACTTTCCTTGCTGCTCGAAAAAACAGACCAAGAAGCTACAGAACAGTAAGTTTTTGAGTATTCTGTATCCACTTTGCATCCAGTCGATTTTGCTTCACATAACAAGGCTCTGCTGGGGGACCAGAAAGATCCCTGAAGACTCAGAGCCTGCAGCAGGAGATGCCACAGCCACCCCATACTGTCCAGGGCGGTCCCCAAAGTCTCTCTCAGCCGAGGCCTGAGCCTGCAGGGCCAAGCTTCCATAACCAGACGGCAGGAAGGGTACAGATGGTCTTCTGACTTTTCTAGAATGATTTTTGGAAATAGCCAACACCAAACTCACTCCGCTTCTGACCTTTTAGGGCTTAAATTATATTTTCCACCATTTCTGGTAAGGAAGCCTTTTCCATATGGGATTAATTCCTGAGCTACCTAGGGTCTCCAAGATTTGTTTGTTTTGGCATGCCATGTAGGAACACATTTTCCTGAAGGAGCCATTTTTGTTACAAGTGCAGTGACACAGTGTGGCTATCTCTGAAGTTAAGAGGACTCTCTCATGTGAAAAACCATTCAAAGAAGCCTAAAGCCTCCTGGAGACAGAAGAGACCACTTTTCTGCTGAAGATAGACACCACTGCCCACACATAAACCCCTTCTCCTCACTCTTGCCAAAAAAAGCTTACATATAAAATGCTTGACATTTCCCATCTTTTCTAATCTTTTTCACAGCTGAGTTTAGGCCTGGTTTCATGGAAAAGGTTCTCAAAGCTTCTGGAACTTACTCTTAAGTATAAGCAGGGACACAAATGTCAAAGACATTGAGAGAAATTTAAAAGTCTACAGAATGCCAGAGCTATTGTTAGCAGAATGTTGGTAAAGTTATTTCACAAATATACGATGAGAATATTTGATGGATTTGTCTCTGTATTGCTTAACATCTACGTGTTGTGTGCATATAGATTTTCATTTGCGTGTGTGTGTGTGTGTGTGTGTGTGTGTGTGTACGTGTGCATTATTAGAGATGGTTTTCCCAGAACACACACACAAAAATCTCCCAGGTTTTCAAGTGACCTGACATTGTTTAGCCTAAAACATACATAAGCTTTTTTTCATACACATCTTAGATATCATTAGCTACAACTGTTAAAAAAAAAAACTATCAGTATCAAAACACATCTACTTGAAACAGCACTAAATAATTTCCGTAATCTAAGCTGTACGATTAAACCTCACGTCTTTAAAGATTTCCCATGTGGCTGGAAATCCTCCAAAAAAGAGAAATAATTGAGCCAGATTTGAACATTTCAATAGACACAATATCGTCTGGCAACAGTTTGGAACAAAGTCAATGTTTAAAATTTACTGAACCCGGGCCTGCGGGGTCCATATTCTACATGAAGCCTTGGTGAGGAAGCAGCAGTAAGCACCACTCCGTGTGCACCAGCTCCCGCAGCTTCTCGAGGCACACATGGCACAGCAAGACACAGAGCCCTCTAATGCACCCTGCCTCTTCTTACACATTTTCACATCTGAAGTGACCTTACCGTCCACAAAAACTCCCATAAGCTGGGCAAAGGAAGCAGTGTTGTTCAGTCTGAGCAGAAAGAGGTTGAGAGGGCAGAAGGAGAGGCAGATTAGAACACAGCTTGTGATCGAAAATTCACCCGCCCTCTTGGTGGTGATGGCAGTGGGAGTGCTGGGAGTGGTTGTGTTGTCTGGTGATTATGAGAGTGGATGTGTTTGGAAGGGTGATGCTGGTGGGTGGGGACAGTGGGGAAAGTGGTTGTGTTGTTACTTGTGGTGAGGATGATGGTGATGATTGTAAGGGTGGTGGTGAGGATAAGGGGCATGGTGGTTGTGTTGTTGGTGGTTGTGTTGGTGTTGGTGGTGGTAGTGGTGGTTGTGTTGGTGTTTGTGTTGCTGGTGGCGGTTGTGTTGTTGATAGTGGTGAGGAGGACGGTGGTGATTATAAGGGTGGTGGTGAGGATAAGGGACATGGTAGTTGTGTTGTTTTTGGTTGTGGTGGTAGTGGTGGTTGGGTTGGTAGTGGTAGTAGTGGTGATGATGATAGTGTTCTGGAGAATTGGAGCCAGTGTTCAGGAGTCATGAGAGTTGGGTTCTGGATCTACCCGACTTTAACTCCCTGTATAATCCTGGGAAAGCCACCGTCTACTGATCTCATCTGTAAAAAATTAGTGTCTAGTTCCTGAACTTATCTCATTTCCTCAAGAGAAATACCACAGGAGAGGTTAAGATATAGGAAAAAGCAAGTCTCCACCTATAGAAAGGGATGACTGAGTTAATGAAGGCAAAGAGCTAGCTCCTCATGATACTTTGGAAGGCATAATTTAGCTTTCTAAAGATAATCTGTATATGAAGTGGAACTCTGATACATTACATTTGAGTGTGAAGTGACCCCTGATGTATTCTTCTTGGTTTTGTTTTAATTTTCTTTAGTAACTACTTGGTATCAACAAAAACCCTGGCTGTGGAAGCACCCAGTGAGCAGAGAGGAGATGTGGAGATGGTGCCTCAAGCGGCACATAAGGTCAGTAGGAGCAGCTGCCAGTTATCCAAACACACGCCGCTTCTGAAGTCACTTGAGTAAATGTCTAGGTCTTTGCTTTATTCTCTCAAATACCCCAAAGAAATGAGATGAACAGAATACAAGAGATACCTCAGAAATTATATAAATCTGGGTTTTAAAATCCAGATTTTTAAAAGTAGAAAAGAAAAATTTTAAGGCTGTTTTAACAGTTTAATAATTATTTAACAATGCATTTATCAGCCAAACTGCCCCCAACAAAGCAGTTAATAAGTCAAGTAATATCTTTAATTTCTAGATGTGGATTTTCATGCCAGAAGTGTGGGCTGCTGTCTTCCTGAGATTATGACATTGGAGCTGACAGACTAAACCCCCAACCTGTTGGCTTCAACGGGGAAAGTTACTTTCTGCATGTGAGACGTATGATTCATAAATTAGTATCTACCTGGAGATATACTGGTACTCTTAACTGCATGGCACATCACCTTAGAATCACCAAACCTCATGCATGCCTACTGTGCACCAGTCACTGAGAAGGCACATGTGAGACACGGGCTCCACGCAGGACATACTTCCTGTGCGCTGGGCATGGGGCCTGCCTTCAAGGAGTTCAGAGTCTACACACGCTAGGCAGGGACGGATCCTGAGAGATGCCATATTCCCCCTTGAAGGCAGCCCCATACCTCAGCCTCCCCGACTCAAGATTTTGGCATGGGTATTCTGTTCCATCCCTCAAGAAAAACAGTTTCCACGGAGGTTTGCAGAGCTCTGCAGCCTCAGCTCTCAAGCAATGGGAAACAGGTTCCCCTCTTGGAACCCTGCGGCCTTGCTCTGAGGCCCACACCACACGGGGAGGCTGTGCAGCCCTAGCTGTGTGCCAGCCCCATGGGCGAGTCACCTTGCACAGGGCAGCCCGGCAGAGCCTCCAGATGACTGCTGCTCAGGCAACAGCACATGGAGAAGAACCGCCTGCCATGCCCAATAAGCCCAGAGTCATGAAAGATAATAAATGGGTGTCATTTTAGGCCACTAAGTTTTGGGGCAGTTTGTCACAAGGTAAGAGACAGCTGAAGCAATGTGATCATGAACCTGTTTACACTGGGAAATGTCCTTGTGCATTCAAGTTCTGATGGAGTTTCATGATGTCTGCCCTGCCAGCAGGGCGTGTGAGGCATGTACCTCCACACCGCTGATGCTTTCACGCGACTGGACCACGACTCGCTTGTGACCAGTCCTGATCCAGGTGAGTTTGGAACTGAACCCTCTGGCACTTCGTTCCCTCTTATGTAACTAAATGAAGACAAACCACTTTGTTTCACTGGCAACTCAAAATGCAACCATCGAGAAGTACACGTCTGAAAAGTGGTACATATGTTAAATTTAACTTTAAAAGCTACCGAGCACATTTTTCAAGAAGAGTTTGGATTTAAACAAGGATGACCACCTATGGCCAACTCCTGACTCTCACCCACAGGGCATTTATCTTTGCACTCCAGCAGGGGCTGAGGGAACAGAGGCGTGTGTGGTGCTCGGCCAGTGTGCACCCCAGGCCAGGTGCTGGCTCTTCTGCAGACAGCTCTGCCACTGCCTCCCCGTCTCCACGGCAGAGTGGGGTCCAGCGCAACCCCATCTCTGGGGTCTCCCCAATGTTCCTCTGAGGGGAGTGCATGTCCGGTTTTCCCTTCCTCCCCCAAACAAGCTCTGCTGGCCCATTGCAGGGTCTGAGAGGATCAGGCACACAAAGTTCCTTCTTTAGTATAACCCCAAGGTCAAGCATCAGACCCAGGACAGCCAGGTGCCAAAAACAGAACCAGCACCCGGAACAAAGTTCCTTCTTTGAGTTCATCTACCAGGCGTGCAGGTCCCCTGAGTCCAAAGTGAAGATGCTGCTTGGTTGTATTTTGTGGGAAACAGTTTGTGCAGCCCCACTTCTGAGGCTCAAATTCAAAGCTTAAAGTCAAAAGGGGTCTCAGGGATCCTCTGATCCAATTATCCTAGGGGATAGCTTCGTCATGAAGTAACATACACAAGTTTGCCAGCCTATGAAACTGGAAACACAGCTGCCACCATCAGTGCACCCACAGCTTTTCTGTCTCCTGCAATATTTACTCATGGGAACAGCAACAATCGTAGAAAACAAATGCTTCCTCTCATCTGTAAGAACACTGTCTTTTTGCTGGAATCCAGTGGCCAGTATCCCCTCACCCTCCTCCATAGGCCACCAGTGCTGCAGAGAGCAAGGAATCACTAGGCTGGCACAGTCCGGCAGGAAATGGGATAGTGAACATACGTGGTTAAGTGATTTATGTCTAGAAGCTATGCACCATGCTAGAAGAAGGAACTTGCAGTAAAAGGACACTACATTATAGAAACACAAGGCACAATTTATTAGAATTTGAGAGTAGCTTCCAAAACATATGTTTAACTGCATCATTCTTAATGCACAAAAATCAAGCCAAATTCTGTGTATTATTAATTCAAAAGTTTTAAAAATGTTTTGCCAAGGTTAAAATGCCCATCACTTTACAGTGTTTTCTGTGTATGAAGGGGAGGCTGAGGACACACAAGTGAGCCCCAACTGTACCGCAAGCCTTCGCCTTTTCAGCCAACCTACAGTGCTTGGAAGACATTGTTTTATTTATGTGCCACCAAATGTGACTTCCTAGTTCAGGGGAAGGAACAGGACTCACTCAGTGAATTGCATGGAAAGGCTGCCTTGACTGAGACCGATCCTGCATAATGGATATTTCCCTGGGCAACGAGGACAAGCATCCTCAGCTTCCCATTCAGTGTCCTGCACAAGCTACATGCCAAGCAAGCCCATGCCTTGGGCAGCACCGGCAGCTGCAATGTGGGACTTTCAACAGCACAAACAGCGGCTCCTGCCAGCCAAGATCTCTCTCATTCTCAGTCCCCAAGAGTACTAAGACACAGTCACATTGTGTTTGGTATTTCTTTGACAAATAATTTTAATTCACTTCATAAAGCTAAATTTGTAATTTAAATTGCTTTGCAGTGATTAGGCTCAGATGATCTGCTTTCTTTAAAAGGTTAAGTCATGGTGGTAACTTTAATATGAAACAGAATATTTCCAAATTAATTAACAAATGCTTTAAGTATATAGCTTTTTATTTATTTTTATTTTTATTTTTTAAAAGACGACCGGTAAGGGGATTTTAACCCTTGACTTGGTGTTGTCAGCACCACGCTCTCCCAAGTGAGCCAACCACTCATCCCTATATAGGGATCCGAACCAGTGGCTTTGGTGTTATCAGCACCACACTGTCCCAAGTGAGCCACGGGCTGGCCCAGTATATAGCTTTTTAAATAATATCTCTCGAAATAACACACACACAAAAGATAAAACTAAAGGAAAAGCCTCTGCATCAAGAAACACTAAAGGCTGTGGTCTGGTGACATCAATCAAGAATGGAGCAGATGTTACTTTAAGCATGGAGTAAAACCTTCTTTCTCCAGACCACAGCTGGCTACTGTCTATTCATCACATGAGTGTCGGTGCCTGTATGGTCAGCTTCTGAGGATTTGCACCAATGGGTATAAGCAAAATACATTGATCCTCCCTGACAGATGGCTGTGTAGATGGCCCACCAAGCGCTACCCAGAGCCAGGATGCGCACCAGGCAGGCCTCCTGCTCTTGGTGAAGCCACAACTTCCTGGAGCAGGTGCTACTGCTGTCCTCACTTCACAGCAAGAGGAAACCAAGGCACAAAAAAGTGAAATCGTGTGCCCAAAATGACCCACCAACAGAGCGGCAGCTCAGAGGTTTAGATCCCAGTTACAACTCTCCACCCGCCACCTAGTTCTCTCCCGAAAGATGTACCACCCACAAGTTGGGCCTCATCTGTGTTTCAAGAGGCTGCCCAACAAAGGGCAGGTACCATGTGGCTGGGGCAGATGCTACTCCTTTACTCACAGGCTGTCCCTGCTCCTGGCTTTGAGTGCCTGGCATCCCAGGGCCTATATGGGAGCAGAGGGGCAATCTGCAGCCCTAACTTTCTCTGACAGGAATAAGTGCATCATTAAAGTGTGTCATTAAAGATCTGAAAGAAGCTGTAGAGGCTCCACCAAGAAGGGCCCTTCCTGCTGCTGGAGGGGATGGGTCTGACATTGCTAGGTCTGCTCCCACCAAGGCCTCTGGCACACACCAGCTACGACTGACGCACACTTGGACAGGGCTCCTTTTCTCCCCAGAACTCCCCTGCAAGAAAGACTTGCACATGAATAGAATTGTCCAGAAGCTCTGCAGACCAGGTACAGTCACTTGCCTCCCATGCACACGGGGTCATCTTCAGCCCCACCATCATCAACATGACCAACAAAAGGCCAACCAATACCAGAAACAGGGACAGCAACTTAACGTGGCAACTGACTCGAGAGCTATCAGTGGAATTTCATTTTAATGCGTAAGTGGCATACATAATCCTAATTTCCCTGAATCTAGATGAAAAGCCCCGAGAAGTCTGCTAAAAAAGAATTTTTAACTAATGTGTTTATAATTTCTTTTAAATTTCAATGTGATTTTTTTAAAAAGCTTCCAAATATAATTCAAGAACCACTATCTTTGGAATTATCAAAATATGAGGGAAAATGTATTAACATTTACAGTGTAAACTCCACATAGTTGTAAATTTTTCAAAAATTACTTAATTACAATAGCTCAAAACTACAAGCTCTTAAGAAAGAGACACTAGCAGTCATCTATTCTAGTATTTTTCAAACTGTGTCACAAAATCAATGTGATGTGTCACAACCAGTGTTCAAAAGAGATAAGAAGAAAAGAAACAGGAAAGCACAACAGAAAACAGAATGAAAGACAGTAAAGCAGTTAGCATGCAGTAAGGCTAAACACTGCTTTGTGAAGCTGTTTCAACTGCGTGTGTACACCTGAGCGAGTGAGAGGGAGAGATCCTGGGGCAGAGTGTAGCCCATCTTCTGCTGCAGCTGTGTGGATGCTAATGCAGTCCCAGCACATGCAACACACAGGCGTGCTCGTCATCCCACAGCACATTGGCAACCACTGTAGGATGCAAACCAACCTCTGTGCAGGAGCCTGCCAGGATCACACAGCGCTGCTCGGGAGCAGAGTGCTCCAACTGTTCACAGCCCCACAGGGAGAAAGAGCCCAAGGAGTGATGCTGACACAACACAGAACCCAGGCCTTCCCTGGGTGAATCTCCAAGGACAGGTGTGGCCACTGTGTGTCTCTCTGCAGTGGCCAACTGGTCTACCGCCTCATGCAAACGTTCCCCGTAACCTCATAAAAAGTCCAACACTTACCATCTAAAATGTACCCCAAAATAACATCATCCACCTCACTGCAAACTTCAATCCCTACAGCTCTTAATTTTGGACAGCTTTTTTTTTTTTTTTTGTCTTTTTCCGTGTCCGGCAACAGATCGCAACCCTCAGTGTCGCCCCCGTACCGGACCGGGACCGGCGACGGGATCGCAACCCTCAGTGTCGCCCCCGTACCGGACCGGGACCGGCGACGGGATCGCAACCCTCAGTGTCGCCCCCGTACCGGACCGGGACCGGCGACGGGATCGCAACCCTCAGTGTCGCCCCCGTACCGGACCGGGACCGGCGACGGGATCGCAACCCTCAGTGTCGCCCCCGTACCGGACCGGGACCGGCGACGGGATCGCAACCCTCAGTGTCGCCCCCGTACCGGACCGGGACCGGCGACGGGATCGCAACCCTCAGTGTCGCCCCCGTACCGGACCGGGACCGGCGACGGGATCGCAACCCTCAGTGTCGCCCCCGTACCGGACCGGGACCGGCGACGGGATCGCAACCCTCAGTGCTGCTCCCGTGCCTCGCTCAGCCAGTGAGCGGGAACCGGTCTGTATGTGGGATCCGAACCCTCGGGCGGGAGCGCCGCCGCGCTTCCCAAGCGGCGCACTATCCAGTGCTCCACCGGGCCGGCCCTTGGACAGCTTTTTGTTTTTATTTTCCAGAGTCTTCTGAAAACCCGTGCCAAATTAAAAATTCTGTTACAACTAACACTAACTCTGAAAACTGAAATCACTTTAAACGAGAAAGGCAGTTTCTCCAGATGTACAACTCTCATTCTGTAAGTCACTATCACATTGGATCACTATCCTCGCTAACTTCAGAGTCTTCTCTGAGATTCCTAGATCCCGATCTGCCTGACTGCACAAAACCTCTCCTCTACTCCAGCAGATTCTGCAATTCCTTAAGTTAACCACCCCCACCCAAACTATTCCACGTTTATGTCATGTTATCCTTTTGACCTTCATTCACAGGAGAGCAAATGATTAATTTTAAAATACCCATTGAGCAACAAAGGAGACGCTCCAGAGGAACATGCAGTGGTGTGAGAGAGATCACCCATACTCCCAGGACCTGGGGTTAGGCTGGGGACAAAGGAAATGAGCACAGTTACAGTCGGTTTAATAAAGTGCCAATTTTCCAGAGTTGGACTTTCAACAAGAGCCATCTGGAACAAAGGCACGTGCACATCTGAGCACCTGAAGGTCAGGCCCAGGTCCATGTGCCTACCTCTAAGGAGCTGCCCTCACCCGGAACCCACAACCAGATCAAGTGACTGCACTTTAAATTCAACTCCAACAAATTTGGCCATATGGCTTCCCCCAGAACAACAGTTTAGATGAAGAATGAAGAATAATCACTAAAAGAAGATGCAAATTGCCATAAGCAGAGAGGGAAGGGACACTAACTGCATTGTGTTTGAATGCATGAGACTTGCTTTATGAAGCCAGAACCTATGTTCTCATGTGAAGATTTCATTCAGGAGGCAAGATAGCACACAACTTTTAGAAACCAGCCAAAGTGGTTCAAAATAATTTTTAGAAAAGACTTGGTTGCAGTTAACAATTCAGTGTTCTGGGAAATCCCTTCACCTCCTTTTCCCTCTTCTAACCAGTGATGCTGAATACTGGGATATTACAACACATACCTGGAAGGTAAAATGAACAGTAAAGACAGATATAACCTCGGAGCAGGAATTTGTTGTCACAGCCGGTCGACTGGCAAAGGGCACAGACCACAAGGGGCTGGAGGGCTGAGAGAAAGCCGTGAGCACATGACACACCTGGAGGGGTGCGCGCTGCTCACCTCGACCAGCTCCTGAAACTCCTCTTCCCAAGTGGCTCTTTCTAAAGCTGCTTCTTCTTTTTTTTTTTTTTTTTTTTTTTAAGGCTTCTGATTCTCTACCAATCTTTCCTGATCCTTCTTGCCCATGTTTGAAATGCACTGGACACTGCTGCCCCTAACCACAAGGCGTGCCCATGCTCCCACTGACCCCCAGAGCAGACCTGCCAGGTCAGAGATATACTGCGCCCCCACCGCAGGTGGCTCCAACCTTGCTAGACTCCAGCCTCTCTCCTTGTGTTAGTACCATCCTGGGGCCTCAGGGCAGGGGGCTCTCCAGGCCCTGCTTCCCACCCAAATCCCTCAGGCTCTGAGAGACTGACTCTGTAACTCCTGAGCACTCCCGGGTGTCACCACCAGGAAATGGAACTGATGAGGAACATATCTGCACTCTCATTTTCCTGGAGTAATCCTGACCAAAATCACAGGGCAAGGCGAACCTTCATCAGAGATGTCCTTCTAACCTGCAGAGCACGTGTTGGCAAACAGCCTTTGTCAAAGGGGCACCCACACAGAGTCAGAGCCACAAAGGAGACTCGCGGCCCTGGCCACAAACAGCTGTGATGCCCACACGGTCCATGATCCAGCACCAGGAGAAGCCAGAAGGACACATGGGGTGTCAGGAGCTATGGGGAAGGAGGACAAGGGAGCCCTCCGGGAAGAGTCGATGTCTGGGTTGACAGAGATGGAGAGGCACAAGGGACACGAAAAATGGCTACCTCTCAGCAAAGAAGAAAGGCAAGATAACTGTAGACATGAAACTTACCACGCTGTCACAAATCATGCTGTTTTACTTTTTTTTCACTCAGATGGCAAGTGACAGCCGTGGGATGTAACTAGGATCTCTTGATATTTAATTTGAAGATAATATATGACTCAAAAAGGATGGCCCCCTGGCAGAACCGTATCACAGGATTATGTAAATGTGGCATAATAAACTCCTAACTATCATGGCAGCAGAACATAGCACAAAGAAATCAGATCCCTCCTGGAAACTTACTCACTGCTGCCTGCAGCCTTGGCCTCCCCATGCCACCACCTCAGCAGCAGCACCTGTCTATCATGTCCACATGGCAAAATGTAGACACTGTATGCTGACTGAGAAAACAATCCACTACCTACAGGCAGCAGCAGCAGTGAGGAGCACAGAAGTGGGACAGGAGTCAAACCGCGCTGCAGCACCAGGAGGGGAAGCGGCCCTGACTGCAGGATCAGGACTAGGCAGTCAGGACAGGGGACAGGCCTCAGTCATCAGCCTCGGAAGGATGTTGAGCTGCTCTATAGGACTCTGAGTTTGCGGAGGTTCCACAAATATTTCTGACAATGGGAATCAGGTTATGCTGCCATATACCATTCTTAAATGACAGTTAAACCTATGGAACAAGAATTTAATATTAAGCTGATGGAACTGTCAGTGGATCTATGAAATCAAAATAAGCACTAATATTAATTTCTTCACAGGTTTTTACAATTCAGGAAAATGTTCTTTTACTCAGGGTTGAGGTGGTTAACACCTTTAAACACCCCCCCCCCATCAACCTGGAATGAGCCTTGTATTGTCAAGTCATTGGTAAATCAAATCCCAACAATGACCCCAGGACTGGCAGAGGCTTCTGGCACAGGGAACTCAGCTGTCTGCAGCGTTACCTGGCGGAAGATTCCAAGACCGCATCTGGCTGGAGGGGAAAGAGCCCTGCATCCAGGAGCACTGTCCTCCTGTGGGTATCAGGGCAGGGGTGTAGAGAGAGAATGGGGCCACCTATTCCCCAGCTTCGGACCATGCTTCTGAGTCAGCCCTGCCAGAGACACTGAGGTGAGTAAGGTGTTTTGTGCCTTTTGAAGTGTCCTATTCACAAACATCTGGTCTGATGGGAAAACAAAGCCATTACAGGCAGGGTAACATCATACTAGTAACTGGACAAATGATAAAACAAAAATAGGATTTCCACAAGTGGAAAACAAAAAGGATTAGCTAAGTAGATTTACCAGAAAAAGGCAGCTTCATATGAACGCATACTGTTTATTTAAATAGGAAAGCAGAGTTTCCTTTAAAAAAAAAAAAAGGTGCCAGATATTAGAATTCCACCAGTTACCATCAGAGTTAGTACTGGCCATCATCAGACTGTATCTAGATTTGAGGTCCCACAAATACTACTGATGATGGGAAACAGGAGGGGGGAAGAAAGTATGAGATTTTACAGGAAAAAAACAACCAAATGACTTATAAATTATCATCCATTTAATATAAAAGTGACCAGTAGGGTACTTATTTTGCAGTGTGGCTGCTTAGAAAAAGTGCCAGTGGGAGCATGAAGGAAGAAGCACCGGAAGAGACAAGAGTGAGCCCCGAGTCCCGCAGCGGCCTGGCTCCTAGGTGGGTGCAGGGAGTGGGAAGAAGAGAGACATTAGAAGGAAGTTTTCCTGGAGAATTTCAGACAGTGACCCTTCCAATGTAAGCCCCCAGAGTCCCTGAATTCAAAGCTGTCTGGAAATCATGCACCTGCTGTGCCTATTCACAAAAGCTGGAATCTCTGCCCTCATGATAAATCATCTACAATCATAAATGTAAGCATTAAACTAATATAGTATAAAAACAGGATTATATTTTTTAAATTCCAAGTAGAATTTTGTCCAGGAACCGAGAGAGAAACAAAGGGAATATCAAAGGTGACATACTTACTTTTCTTATGAATTAAAGTATGGCAGCATTTTAACTATGATCAAATTTCACTACCAGTATAAACACATACCACTAAATTGTCAAAGACAAGGATAAATACTACGAGCTAAAAGGCCCATCTCCTGCTACCCTCGCTGACTGTGAGAAGCAAGCAGAAGGAAGGTGAGGAGAGTCGACCTCTGTTGAGTCTGATCACAACCTTATAACCAGACAGCACGAACTCAGAAGAAACACCTGTGGATTTTTTTTTTTTTTTTCCAATTTTGCATTGCTTTGGCTCTTTTCCAAAGCAGCTATTTTATATTTATATACCAATATTCCTGCAGGACAAGTTGATCAAAACCTTATGTATCTTTTTAAGATGAAACTTTCAAACTAATAAACTCCAATTAACAACAAATTCTTTAGGATCTGCAGCCCTTCTCCCAAGGCATCTTGGAGGGGGGTCAAAAGAAACCCAAGGGGTATATCTGCCCCTTCCTCTTCCTGATTCTGCAGATGTCTTTGTCCCTGCGGTGCCCCAGGCTCTGTCGGGGCAGACATTGGCAGGGCCTTGGCCAGTGACAAAGGGAACGCACACAGGTTTTTCGATGAGAGTGGGCACCATATTTTAAAAACTAATGAGTGTTATTATCTTGATAATAAGTGAGCTCTGTTTTTGTGGTTCTCACTACCAATTTCATAAGTTGCATTTTATAGAAAAGGAGCATCATCTGGACTCTTTTCAGTAATAATTCAGAGGTGACAACAGCCTCCTTAATAGAGCTGTCTTCAAAAAAACCCACCAGTGGGCCGGCCCATGGCTCACTCGGGAGAGTGTGGTGCTGATAGTACCAAGGCCATGGGTTCCGATCCCTATATAGGGATGGCCGGTTCGCTCACTTCAGAGAACGTGGTGCTGACAATACCAAGTCAAGGGTTAAGATCCCCTTACTGGTCATCTTCAAAAAAAAAAAAAAAAAACACACAAAAAACACAAAAAACCCCACCAGCAATTTCACTCGATCCTGGACAGCAAGCCCATCCCTAGGGTCCTCTCATGAGAACACCCTGCTTTGTCAACACAATTTGTACCAAGTCTGTTCAACGAATAGTTACTCCTTTTGCCTCAGAAAAAAGACAAGTGTAACTGCCGAAATAGCTCAGTTGGGAGAGCGTTAGACTGAAGAAAAAAGACAAGTGGTTTGCATTTGACAACAACAGACAAGAACAAAACCTATCTTATTCTACTTCACAGCTATCTGTGTAAATGTGCCATCGGTACATTCATGTAAATGTACAGAAAATGATGGTAAACTTGGGGGCAGTTTCCTCTAGAAGGCAAAAGCTACTGTGAAAGCCCACACAGAAGAAAGTGCAGCAGCCAAGCTGCCCCCACATCCTCTCAGGCATCTGCACCCCCACTGTAAGCACAACCCATCTTCCCCCGGGGCAGACTCTGCCTGGCCCTCTCACCCCCAGCCACCACCCTAAGAGCCGCCACCACCTGGGCAGTGCAATGTCTCATAGGTGGGAGAAGGCCAGGTGGTCCAGTGGCAGGTCACCAAAAGTTGGCAGGAAGGAAGAACTGGTGAGTCCTTACCTGCCCGTCCTGTCCAACGTGATGTATCTGTAGATTACCCTGCAAAATGATGAAAAACAGGAGATTATCAAAAACAAAAGCAACTCCAACACCGAGGCAAGAACTTCCCCATGCCATTTGGGAATAACTAGAAAACCACTAATTCTATAAAAATTCAACCCCTTGTAACAGTAATAACTCCAAAACAAAATATTTCAGCTCAGATTCTGGAGACTATTGTTTTCTTGTGAAAACAAACCAACAAAATGACTCAGAAAAACATCATACGCATCCCCCAATCCTGACCCCAAATGAAATTTTTTGTTTTTTACTTTGAAAGAATTTTAGACTTAAGAACTATGGAGAGTGTACAGAGAGGTCCCGTGTACTTATGGCCTAGCTCCCCCACTGGGGACATCTTACAGAGCTCAACTGCATCAGTACAACCAGGACGTGGACCGATCAGTGTAGTTAACCCAACCACAGACCTACTCACATCTCACCAGGAGGAAACTAGTCTTTGGCTATTGTAAAAAAGAATTGTTTTAAGTCTGGCAGACTCTGCTAAATATCTTACTGCAGATATCCTCATGTTAACAAAATAATTACTTAATTTTAAATGAACAAGGTAAGGATCTATTGTGATAAGAAGACTGATTGCATATTGTAACTTATCACAAAGTAATCATTAATACTATCAGCAATTTCTTCTAATTTATTACATTCAATTCCTAATGGAAACAAAAAATACTGGATTGCATATACAAGATGGACCCAGTTTTGAAAACTGAAAAGATAGGCAAAACTGATTAGTGAAATTGAAATTCAAAAAGTAATCTAAAGTTTTATTAGCATAAGTAATAAAAAAGCAAATGCATTGATTTTTTTCTTTTACTATTTTATCAATTTTCCTTTGTTTCAGATGATGACAAGCAAATTAAGAATTCTGATTAAATGCATGTGCCTTCTAAAGGATTGAAGACCCTTGGCTGACATCTCTAGCTGTCAGTCTGGCCTCCTAGCCCCCCAGGCATCTGGCCCTCCCAGCCCCTGCACCATAGCCACTGCATGGACAGGTGCCGCTGAAACCTGCATCTGCCTGGCTGGCGGCCTCACCATTCTACTGTCCACTCCATGTGGAGATGACAAATGACACTCCTTGTGTCACCATCAGACCAGGCATGGTCCTGTCCCCAGATACCCCATGCTCCTGCTTTACACGGAACAAAGCCTGGCCCTCAGCTGGGCCCGCGTACCCCCAGTCCTTCTCTAGCTACAATCTCTGTGCTCCCTTCACTCACCTGTGTTCTGGCCACACTCCCGTGCCTTCTTCCCTTCACTCATCTGGCGGCACATTTATTAGTGACTTGATCATGCCAGTGAATGAACTAATCCACTCACATGACCAGCCCTCTCTTTCCCCTGTATTAATTCTCTTGTGTCCTTTAACAGTACCCTCGCCCCCCCACCCCCCGCCCTCTGCTCCTGCTTTCCCTTTCCAGGACATGCCTCGTCAGATGCTGGATGCACAAAGCCTGCCAGGCCCAAAAGAAAGCCACGCCACTGACACCCCTAGAAAGCCACACCACTGACACTCTCCTAGAAGGTGCGTGCCCCTGGTGTTGTGGCGTGCACATCACCCTTCAGCCATCCTCATAGTGTCTCAGGCACGGCCATCACGTACACCATAAGTCCCTGACCATGTTTCCACCATGGTGCCTGCACCCCACACACTGCCTGGCAGCAGCAGGTGCCCTAGGAAGACCTCCACACAGTCAGCGAGCAGGCCTCCTGCTCTCCTCAACCAGTACCCGATTCTGGGGGCCGAACATCTTCCTGACTAATATTATATCCATGTAGTGAAGGCAGTCTAGGCTGCCATTACAATATGAGGAAAACATTCCAAAAAGTAGCTCTGAAAGGCTATGCACCACTAAACTAGTCACACACTTCCCTTGAGAGAGTCCCTGCAAGGCTCTTGACAATTCACAGCTTCTGGTCACTGGTGGTTCTGCATCTGTTTCAGCACTCAGTACGTGGAAAACTGAGGTCTCTGTAGCAACACATCTTCAGGCCCGTCAAATGCAAAGCCAGTGCCATCTACACGTCCTAGAAGCAGGCACGCTCTTTGTCCCGTGGAGCACACGATGCAGGAGAACACGGGCACATGCCACATCTCTTAGAGCAACACATGTGCACTGCTCAACAGTCCCGGGGAAGCCAAGTGCGTTGCATCTACTGATGTGGCCTGTGCTATAGGAAATGACCATATCTCTTCAGCAGATAGGCCTGCCCTGAGGGGCTCGTACAATGTCAATCCAGGCATATAAACAAAGGAGCACCGGGACTGGCAGGTCATTTTCCAACAACTCAGACTGTCAACCTGACCTTTATACACCAAACCCCTCAGCAGCTGATGGATGCAAACTTCTGAGCGTGTGGCCAAGCCTGACACCCACAGTCCCATGGCTGTAAAGCTGGCACACGTGGACGTAACAGGATTTGTGCAATTGGAAAGGACTTGCAGCACTCTGTCCTTGTCATTGATTAACACTGACGAAGAGTGGAGTGACAAAGTGCTGACACCAGGAACAAGAAGCCTGGGTCCCGTGAACTTGAAACAGCTCAGATGGCCGATTGCAGGAGCAGTGGTGTGCCAAGAGCCACCTACAGCCCCTGGGACGCGCACATGTTCCTTGATGAGACTCCCTGCCACCCCACAGCAGCCAAAGAGGCAGCTGAGGCTGGCAAGGCAAGGGCAGTGTCCACAGTCCCACTGTGCCCCCACCATGCTGGGGTGCTCCCCAGGCGGGAGGAGAAGGCTGCTCGGAGCACCAACCATAGCCAGAAGCAGCAACATCAACACATGAAGTCTTTGCAAAGAAAGACAGATAAGAGGAGGTCATGCTGACTAACGGGGAGCACAGCAATCAGCAGCAGGTAGGTCTGGCATGCAAGCTCTAGGAGTGGGAGTCAACGTGGAAGTTCCTATCATCATTGCATGTGATGCAGACAAAAGTCCAGAGAGTGTGATGGCATGGGGCTTGCCGACAGCAACACCTGTGACCATGGCGGCCAGACTCACCTCGCTGTCCTGTGTGATCTGCACCTGCTCCCCTTGAGGCACCTGGGCGATATGGAGGTGTCCCTGTGGGATCCGCAGCAAGAAAAGACATCAAGAAGCATCAGAAGAAAACCAAAACCAAAGGAAACAAGAAATGCTTTCCAGAATGTCTGTTCTTGATCATCTGCTCACAATTCAGATAAAGACACTAAATCCGGAAGAGTGCGATGTAATACGAGCATAGTCTAAGCTTACTAAATTACCTCTTTAAATTAAATTTTTAGTATGCTGTTGTCCCCCCTTATTCATGGGGGACACGTTTCAAAATCCCCAGTGGACACCTGACACCACAAACAGTACTGAACCCTACTGTGTTTTTTTCCGTCCATAAATATGTGCAGTGTGGATATGCTCAACAAAGCAAGGATTCACATCCCAGGCAGGATGGAGCAGTGCCATTGTGAGACAACATCACACTACTCAGAATGGCACACAACTTAAAACTTACAAATTGTTTATTTCTGTAATTTTCCATTTAGATTTTCAGACCACAGTTGACCATGGGTAACTAAAACTGCAGTAAGCTAAACTGAGCACAAGGGGGATATACAGAGCATTTCATCGTAATTCTTAAAGAAACAATGGGTCAGAGGAAATATCTGTTAAATCTTTAAGTGCTACTAAACAAGTAGATTTAAGAATGTGAATAACATATAGAAAAGAGGGAAAATAGAGTATTAGAATGACAACTTTTTTTTTTCATTATACTTTCAACTCAGAGGGACTAGAAACCTGGTGGAAAACAGCAGGGAGAGTATTCCAGCTACCTGGGAATGCTGGAAAGGTGGTACAAGCAATGCGTGACTGGGGTGGAAGGGACACGAGACGTGTGCGTCCAGATTGAGAACAGGCAATTTTTTAAATCAAAGAAAAATTCACACAACTATTTAAATAGTTCAATTAAAAACTAATAAATGTGGTTCCAAAACCTCAAAGAATCCTACTAAAACACATTCGCGCTTATAGATACAAACAGACAAATAATTCCTATAAACCTTAACTTAGCTAAATGAAATGATATTCATCTTATTTAAAATTCTATCTTAGTCAAAATGTATCTTAAAATAAACTACTGTAGAATGTTCTATGTAAACCCTATGACAAAGCTATCTATTCTGGAATTCTTCCAAAGAACTTTCTTACTAACAAGCTAACAGTAACTGCCTTTGTGAATGTCTATTAGGCAAATTTAATAAGCTTATTAAATTTGCATTCCTAACTGTTTCACCTCCTTTGGAAGAAGGAAAACCATCTAAAAGTATCAGTTCAGCATTTTCTAGGCCTTCCTTTTGCAGGCAGCGTGCTGAGTGCAGCACCAGCTGAGGCCACGCTGAGATGAAAACGGTGTTTCCTTCTCAGCAGAGGAGTGTCCTCCCTCCAGGAGGAAGCCCTGGCAATGTGGGGTACAACGATGGTACACCATCTTCAAAGGCCCCAAGGAGGCTGGGTGCAACTAGAAACTTCTACAAGATCCCAGTGGTCACTTAAAATTCCCAGCTCCCCAGCAAAGTTCCCAGAAAAGTCTTCCCTCCTTTTCTGCCACCTCCTACTCTCGTGCCTCAGGAGCCATGTGTGTAGAGGACCTTCATCCAGGAGTTGGCCTATGGCATCACACCACCACAGCTTAGGCCACAGTATCCCCCAGCATAAAAGAACTCTCAGTGGGGGTGGGGTAAGGCAGGGCACAGTGAGTCATCACCAAGGTGGTGCCCATAAGAGACTAGTGCAGCTTGGACAATTCTGAAGGAAACCAAGGCCACCAGCTCTTTCCACTGATCCCAGAAGGAAACCACTTTTCCTTCCCTCAGGAAAAGATGCCTGTGTTTCTGAACTGAGAAATACTTATGCTGCTTCCCAGGAGGAGAGGAGGAAGCAGGGACTGTCAAGTGGCCTCCAGGTGCACATGTATGGAGGCCAAGGTTCTCTGCAGGATAGGGATGAGCAGGGGACCAATGAGCCACCCTCGTGCACTTCAACGGCAAGGCCACTCGGTAACTGCCCTCATCTGTGGAATGCAAAAGCTCATCACCTAATTACTTCTGCTTATATGAGGTACTCTCACTTCATCCCAAGCTATCCATGTATTCCAGAAATGAGTGAGGCTGGCTGAGCCCTTTCCCCCTGGCAATCCACCCCCCAAGTGTAGCCCCCCCCAGGTATCTACCCATTAATGAGAAGGGTACATACTACTTGGACCTGCCCGTCCTCTCCAATCTGGTGGATCTGCACCTGCTGGGCGTTGGCCAGGGCGTAGTGCAAGGCCTGTGGCTGCGGCTGCTGAAGCTCGGTGGCAGGAGGCGGGGTGCCCGTCATAGTCTCTGTGGGGTGGATGCAGGGTGTGAGCATCAGGGGTCAGCCCAGAGGACAGAACAATGCACAGTATTTCAGGGCTCCCTCTTGCCCCACCCTCCACACCCACAGAAGATCAAAAGTATTGAGTCCTTCCTAGACTCACATCCACTTGTCTCCATTTTTCTGTAGAGATCATATTGTTTTAGGTAACTCAGATTTCTGACACAGAAACCAGAAGGGTCTAAAGAATTGAGTCATTGTAACAAAACCCCTTCTATTCCCATTGACTTATTTAAATGAATGAAGTCCTGCAGCAAGTATCTGCAAACATGAAAAACAGGACTAAAATTGATGTTAAACCATGTTTCAGGTGAGCAGTAAGTAATATCTGCACATGGATAATTAAGCTAACTAGGGAAAAAGCTCTATCCACTCAGTTAAAGACACATCTCAAAAAAATTTTTACTTTCTATGCTTAATCAAAATGAGATATATTTATTTTTTTCTTTACTGTGTATTAACTGTAATTGTATATGTTGAGTATCTCTTATCCAAAATTCGTGGGGCCAGAAGTGTTTCAGATTTCAGATTTTTTCAGATTTTGGAATATCTGCATTATATTTACCTGGATAAGTGTCCCTAATCTAAAAATCCAAAATCTGAAAAGCTCCAATGAGCACTTCCTTTGAGTGTCACATGGGCACTCACAAAATGTCAGATTTTGGAGCATTTCAGATTTCAGATTTTTGGATTAGGGATATTCAACCTGTAATTATATCTCAATCAGAATTTTCTTCAACTCTTCAGAAAAGAATATTTTAAATTTCTTGTTGCTGAGAACTACGATAATTGTTCAATAAAAACTTTTGAGCATCAAAATATATTGAATTAAGATGAAATTCTGTGAGAGAATTAGAATGTTCATATACATGGAAGGAGAAAATGAAAGATATAAAATTTCTGATTGTTAAAGAAAAGCTCTTCATGGATTTTTCTAATAGCTAACAGGAGGTATCAAATTGCCATGGAATACAGATTCCACTGAATACATTTTTAAAAGTAATAAAATAATAATAAACTGTTAATACCTGAAATATGCTGGAAATTACATCCTTTTCAGTTGCTCAAACTATATTTTAAAAGTTTAGGTGTCAACTTTTTAAAATATCAACTTGAAAATATGAGGAGAGAACATACTTTTCAAATTTCATTGAAGAGGGCACATGAACAAAACATTCAAAGGCCACTCTGCTAGCCAGTAACTGCACAACTAAACAGACGTGCTAGTCATTTCTGCTCCAATGGGAATAAAAATCAACTGATTTTGACATTTCTCAAATGGCTCAAACATATAACAAAGAAGGACAATCCCCAGGGTTCTAAAAAAAAAGAAAAAAAACCAAAACCCACAAAAGATACAATGTGTGGGTATGATGTAAATAAATGGTTTCCAGACCTAGATTTGGATTAGCAAAATTACCATCTCATCAAGCAGCTCAATACAACTGTGCAGTATCAAGACCAATTTAAATCCACATTTTATAGCTCACATGATACCAAAGTCTAGTGCAAAAACCTGCACTGCTTACTTGTTTGTGATCAAGAATTGTGCAAGAACCACTGCCAAGGACTGGAAATGAGCACGCTGGCATCGACGTGAGGCTCGGAAGAGCACGGAGGTGGCTGTGGACCGCTCATCCCCAATGGGGCAGTGGGCTAAAGATGGGGCACAGCGTGCAGGGCCCCTCCTCCCCTCACCCGCCTGGCGCTTGCTTCCCAGTGTCCTCTTGCACTGAAGGAAGCAAAAATGCTGCACACACAGACGTGCAAGCAGCGGGTCCCTAGAGCTGGATCTCTGCAACTCTAGAACACTGTCCACTGCCTAGACACCCACCTGAGGCTTTCTATTCATCAATGAGAATTGTGGGGGAAAATGCTGAATTGTATTTGTGGAAGTTTTCAAAACCAAAATGGAGTTGCTTGTGTTAAAACCCCTGACAAACAGAGCCAGAAAAGGCCAAGAAGGGGGGCCCTCACGCACATATGTCTGATGTGTCTGACAGCAAGTACTATCACAAAGGACTCTAAAAAGCCACAACCCTGCACAGAGGCCACGGCAACCTTAATGAAAATACTTCTGCTCAGCAACTGCCTGTCCAACCTCATATGGGCGTCACGCTAGCTATTGGTCCTTGCAGCCAAGAAAAATTATCCCAAAACAATCATGTCAGCCTCCATCCCTTTTCCTTTAAAACCTTTGCCTTCCTTTACCTCCCTGAATATGCGCATGGCTTACTATGGCAGGTGCGCTCCCACTGCCGTGCCTATTCCTGAATAAATATCATTTTCTTTTAGAGGGTGTCTCTGTTTATTATTTAGGTTGACATATTTTAAACAATAAAATCCAGCCATCTTAAAACCAAGCAAATATAAAAGTTTGCACAGTGTTGCCATACAGAACAAAAACACAGATACTTTCTTTCGTAAACTGACTTTTTAAAAATCCCTGGGAACTAGTGATTTTATGGTTTGTATTCAAATTGGCCATACTAATTCAGCTTTAAGTATACTACCTTGGCTCAGAATCTCCTTTACAGTATTCATTTGGAAGTTCCTTTTCTGTCTGCTGATAACTCAAAAGTAAATAAGACAACTCTGGCTGGAATTACTATCAATTCCAAATTAATGGAATTCTGGCTTAATTACACTTTAGTGGAATGTTTCTGTCACCGAAGTAGCGTTAAATATCAGATTAGCTTTGTCAGGCCAAGAATAGATGCAAAACGAACAATGACAAAAATTCCAGAAATCCTTTGATCTGACTCCTGCTCTGCTCTATCTAATCTTAGCCGAGTACATAGTATGTTAAAATACAGGACGACGGAACTGATTCAGTGTGTTCTCTGCTTCTCTCAAAGCTCATTTGATCCCAGAGTTCAGGAAGGCAGCCTTCAGCCAGGTGAGCTTCCGGCTTCCAACAAACTCCACAAGAAAGTGGCACTTGTCTGCGTTTATCAGCAGTGGCATGAAACTGGATATAACCCCTCAAAACTCAATTCTTCTTTTTTTTTTCTAAAAGGATGACTGGTAAGGGGATCTTAACCCTTGGCTTGGTGTTGTCAGCACCACGCTCAGCCAGTGAGCGAACCGGCCATCTCTATATAGGATCCGAACCCGTGGCCTTGGTGTTATCAGCACCACACTCTTCCGAGTGAGCCACGGGCCTGGCCCTAAAACTCAATTCTTCTACCTTCCTACTCAAATGAATGCCTAAAAGCCACAGGAGTATAATTATGTTAATTACCCTCACACAGTTTTTTTCACAAGTTCCAGCTTGAACGCTACCCTCATTGTCAGTCTCGTCTGTGTGTTCACTCCTGCTCCAGACGTCTGGGGCATCCAGATATCCACGTAGAGGGCTGGAAAAAGGCTGATTACACAGGAAAACAAGGAGGATCCTGCTACCCACACAGATGGGGTGTGGTACTGAGAAAACGGCACATTGTCCAAGCAATGAAAGATGCTATTGGCCTCCACTTTTCTTTGAAAGCCACCCTGGCATTAGACAGCTGATGAAGCTCCTCAGACGTGCCACATGTGGGGGAACTGCCTGGGGGACTCAGACATTGAAGACATGCTCACAAGGCTGTTCACAAGAAGCAAACAGCACCTGAGAGTTACGCAAATCCATAACGTCTTAGAAGAAATGCCAACATGTTTATAAACAAAGTAAGTTAAAGAAACACAACATTGTTAAACTGTATTATTGCAGGGCCGGCCTGTGGCTCACTTGGGAGAGTGTGGTGCTGATAACACCAAGGCCATGGGTTTGGATCCCATATAGGGATGGCCGGTTAGCTCACTTCGGAGAGCCTGGTGCTGACAACACAAAGTCAAGGGTTAAGATCCCCTTACCAGTCATCTTTTAAAAACAAACAAACAAACAAACAAACAAAAAACTGTATTATTGTTATTCAGTTGAAAGAAACACTGGTAACTGGGAGAAGCAAACACTAATAAGTAAAAAAATGTAAAAATAAATAGAATCAAAAGCCACATTAACAGAGATAAACAACATGAGCTGGAGGTAAAGACTTCCTGCATTTCCAGTTGCAAAGTTGAAAAACAGACTTAAATGTTAGTAGGCCCAACAACCCACCATGTTTTACCATACTCAGCATTCCTGCTCCTCAAATGTGGTCTTGGGCCAGCAGTGTCAGCATCACCGGGTGCTTGCTAGAAACGGAGTTTCAGGCCACTCCTCAGATAACTACAACAGAATCTGAATGTAATGTGATGCTAAGGTGGTCCACCTACGTGCCGAACTCAGAGAAGTTCTGCTCTGCACCATCTGCGGCCAAGACAACAACTCCACCTGAGCACCTCCAGAGACGGGGACATACCATGTCCTGAGCAACCATCTCCCTGTGGGGAGAGTTCTGCATGTTCTACAGCTCTTCCTCATTCACTCAGAACATGTATGGAGTGCTAACCACGTGTCCAGCTCTGTGCCAGTCCACGAAGATCCCAGAAGAAGAAGGACAAAAATCCCACGTGGACTGAAGTCTACCTCCCTGAACCATGCCAACCCTCTTAGGACAAAAAATCCAGTGTAATTCTTCACTGATATGCCACTCCTTCAGGCATCCAACAGACCTTGATCAAACCTTGGGAAGTCTGAATTTCTAACCATTTTCTTTAACCACTCCCTCAAAGACAATGGTTTCAAGTCCCACTACCACCATGAAAGCCTATCTCAGAACAGTTCTTTTCAGTGGCTCTGAAATGTTACCACTGTGACCACAAGTCAGACCAGCTCAGAGTCGGGCAGGGTCTCACTGTGCATGGTACACCTCCATGACTAAAGCCCCCTCCTGTCACACTCACTCTAGGGAAGCCACTCCACACCAGTGGGGCTGGCAAACAGCTCAGCTTCACATGCTATTATGTTTATATCTGCACCTGTGCAAATGCTTTGAGGCTACATTTGTGGCTCTGAAATCTCATCTCATTCATTAAATTCACCCCTTCAAGATCTTTCAGTGTCCTAATAATGTAGGCTACGATATCTAGTAGTTGTCAGGTTATATAACGAGAGCTTCTTGCTCTGCAAGGCCCTTAGCAAGTTTTGATTCACCATTTGATGACATAAACCACTGACCTTTCAATGAGCATGTCTGAAATAAACAGAAGGCACAGCCTGGCAACCCTCCCCGGGTTTTTCATCTCTAGAAGTTCCATTTGTTCTTTTTATATCTTCTATTTCTCTCCTTGCTACACTTCTTTTTCCCTTTAAATCCTTGAATGTAATAGATGTATTCATGTCCTAGTCTGCTAATTCCAAGCTGGGCTTCTCTCCATCGACTGGTTTTCCTGGTCACAGGTCACAATCCCCTGCCTCCTGGCATTTTTGATTGGATTCTGAAAGCTGTGGGTTCTGCCTCACTGAGTGTCCACATTTTGTTGTCTTCCTTGCAGTGTTGTTACTCATGGTTCAGTGTGGCTGTCTTTACTCTGGAGACAGTTTAGTCCCACTCTTAGGTATGGCCTGTGGGGCCCCTAATGAAGGCCCTGACTGATCCCTGTGAAATATCCATGCTGACCAGTGGGATTCTGAGTACCTCTCAGCCCAGTGTGAACCATTCCTAGGACCACTGAGCTCACAGATGCCCAGCCACTTTTCACTTTAGGTATGTACATCTTAGAATTCAGCAAACGCTCGAGGGAGCTCCTATGCATACTCTGGAGCTCGTCTTTATGTAAACATCTCCTCTTAAGAACTTAACTCCACAACTTTGAGCAGCCTCAGCCTCTCTAAACGCCTGTCCATCTCCTCAACTCAGAGACACAGCTGTACTCTGCTTGGAATCCACCTTGCTGTGCCATGGCCCAAAATGCCTCCAGAAAGAAATCCAGTGATGGCAGGGCCACCTCTCTTATTTCCTTTCTCTCAGGGACCACAGTCCTGCACTGCCTGCTGTCCAATGTCTTGGAACAGCTGTCATATAGATTTTGTCCAGATTTCTAGGGCAAGAGAATCCAGTCTGGTTCCTCCTGTGTCATGACTAAAAGCAGAAATCTCCTCCCCTTGAATTTTAAACAGCATTTTTAAAACTATGAAACTAATGCAATGTTTATTGGAAATAATTTGGAAACTATAGTAAAACAGAAAGAGAAAAATAAAAGTTACAATCCTACTACCTAGAGATAGTACCATTAAAATTATCACATATAGATTCTCAATCACCTTCCACAGACAACTATATACTTTTAATAAAAATGGGATCATACCATAACTATGGTTTTCACATCTGCTCCCTGCTACCAGTTAATAACATCTAAATGCATCTCAAGTCATGTATTATATTTCTATAACTACATTTCAATAGCCACAGGCCATTGTGCTGTATGATATTTCACCAAATGCATTTAACCCATACTCTCTAAATTTGCAAGACAGAATTCCTAATTGTAACAGAAAGACATAGATTCCTCACTAAGAGCTTCTTCAATACATGCCTGCTTTAGGGGCACAACTTGTGTGGCCCACAACAGCTGGCAGTCTCCCGTCTTCAAGAACCCTGGCAACAGCTAAGGCTAAGTATCTGATAACTACCAAAACAACTGGGAGAAAAACTCCTTCCTGGAGTACGGTTCACAAGAACAAGACCCCGAGAGAACTCCAGGTGATCTGGTCCGTAACTTGCAGTGCTTCCAGGATAGGGACAAAGACTCATGCACAGAAGAACTGACCCCGCCCATCACTGCCCTTGGATCCCAACCCAGTCCCCAGTCAGGGCTCAAGTTCCAAGAGCCGCTGCCAAGGGAACTATTGCGGGAAGGTTATTTATTTATTTTTTATATTATTTTTTCGTATTTGGAGATGTCTCAGGTGAAAGATAATACAAAGTCACGTTGTCATGCCTAATGAAAACTTCCTGAGGACACACAGCCCCTCTACAATGCCTGAGAGGTTTTGCATTATCTTGTGGATAAGTCTAACTGAGGTCGTAAACTCAAAATAAGAATAAACAGCACAGCAATTCAGTATTCACCCCTAACCCCTCATCTATGGTCACCAAGCAAAAAATAATAATGAAAATTATAATATAATAAAAATAATGTTATTTTTTATTAGGTAAGCAATATGCTCAGGCGCTAAATCACCAGGCAGAGGGAGGAAGGTAAGCAGCTGTTCCACTGTGCTGACCAAACTACTCCCTCCGCTCAGAACTTATATCAGTGTGCAAAGGCCTTAGCCTTGATATCCGTTCTGTAGAAAACTTCCAGGGAAGCCCCACAGGCTTTTGTCCTTCATGGAAGAGCTTCAAGCAAGTCTGGCTGAGGTTTTCTGCCCATCAGTTGAGCAGGGCAGGGGTGAAAGGGTCTCCAGACAGCTCCTACTGCACACCACCTCTGCCCAGGCCTTTGGTCTCGAGCAGCTGCCATGGATTCTGCCAGGTGTGCTGGTCCCACTCTGGACCATTCCCTCGAGAGGCCAACAATGCCAACCGCTCTGAGGCCAGAGGAAAGAGCAGACTGAGTGTGAAAAGTGTACCTGATCCACTGTAGGAGGACGAGGACGGCGTTCTCCGCGAGAAGCTCTTGACCGCCAGGCTCTGGCCCCGCTGTTTCCGCCGCCACGCTGTCCGACACTTGGAGTCAATGCTCTGCTTGATTCGATACCAGTCAGATTCCGTGATTCCAAATTTATAGAAAAGGTGACCTAGAAGAACACATCCCAAATAAAAGCTGTGAGACAAAGACCTTCCTCTTGGGCCCTAGCTGTCTGGAGGAACTTGAACACAGGAAAGGGCCTGCTCACACTCTCCATCAAGGTGGGATTTGCTCCTTTGAAAATGACAGAGAAAACCACATTTTAGAAGAGAAGATAGTTAGCCAGTGAATAAATGGTCTTCCAGGATCAGCTATAAATACCCACTAAAATATAATGGCACATTATTTTCACTAGTCTAGCTTTTAAATACCTTTGACATGGTTCGCCCACACCCGATGGATATAAGCTGGCACACTAGGCATGAAGGGCACTCGGTTTCTCTACCCTCCACACCCAGCTGCTCTCTGCCCTGAATTCACAGATGGCATTGCATGCCCTGAATGCCTAGAGAACAAGGTCAAGATCCCCACCGTTTAATTGGAACCTGTTTCCACAACCCCCCACTCATTCTCCCTTCTGTTCACTCGCATCTGCCTGGCTGCCACCCCCCTTCCTTCATGTCGTGGCTAGAATGGCACCTCCATGAACCCACCCTTACCCCATTTACCAGTGTTCCCCCCATCGTAGGCCTCCTGACTGCTCGCCTGTCTTCCCAGCGCCTGTCCTAACATTGAGAGCATGTGTGTTCACTGTGTCTGCTCTTTGTCCTTCTCCAGCACAGAGATCTTTGTTTCACTCACACACATATGTCAGGACCCAGAATATCCTGGCACACAGAAAATGCTTAAATATTTGTTGAATAAACGGTGACTGCCATCAATGTTAAGACATTCTTCCACTGCTACTAGGTCGGATGCTCGCTGTATAGGCTTCTCGTGCCCTCCCCTCATGCCTCCTCAGTGACGGGGGCTCTCCTTCAGGGCAGCACCTGTGTGTTACTGTGCTAAGGCGTTGTTTCCACCCCCAGTCCTCTGGACCCCAGCAGAGTAGGCATGACCCACTCTAGTGTTGTGTCAAACACAGCTGCATGCAATCTTGCGGGCTCCCAGTAACTCACCTACATGCAGCACAGCACCTCAGTGGTACCCACATTTATTAATCACATTTACAAAGAGCTCTCAAAACATTGCTGTACAGCCTCTAGACACCCCCTTATACTCAACAACGAGAAAACTGAGGATGTGGGAGGCCCCTCTGGAGCTGGCCACTGAATGGGGCTGATTTCCTGCTGCAAGTCCAGCCCACTTATCGCTAGACCACGTAACACCTTCTTTGGCAATAGGAAGTCACGAACACGAATGTGTGAACCACAAGAAATTCTCTTTAACATGCTGACCTCTCTTGCTGCCTCGGGTAGCTTCACTGATTAACAGGGAAATAAATGGATGAAATTCAAAATTGTAAAAGTAAAAAGATTAAACTGAAAAACTTCCTGCTTTGACTACTAAGAGCACTGAGTTTGGACCATCTACTGAGAGTTAAATTACTGCCCAATCTCTAAAAATCTGTTCCTATTGAGATCAAAATACTAGAAATAATCAAAGCAAAGGAAGTGTTTGTTTTTTAAGTACTATATTAAGTATCAAGTTTCCTTTATTTTGGAAAGACTCTTCTCGACTTTTTCTGTAATCTAGATAAAAAGAAATTGGGTTAAGGAGTAGTAGGATTTACAGGATCAGGAGGAACAATAACCTAAGGCAGTTTCAGGAGCACTTTTTCATTCTCATGCATAAAAGGAAATCCATAAATAAAGTGACAACCTGGGTTTCTGACTTTCAGGTCATCTCTAAAATAATCATGGAATCATCACTCACACTCAGTAAATATACTGAGTGATTGCACTGTATGCTGGGTATGGCTTCTGGAGCTAGGGATAGCCTCACACAGTCCCAGGTGAGTTGCCAACTTTATGAGACAAGAGAACCCAACTATTAAAACTAGTTACGGGAGAACCCAACTATGGGCTGTGGTTACAAAGGAGCTCAGCTACGACTATGGTCTCTAAGACAAGAGAAGAAACAGCAATCCCATGCAGTATGAGAACGTCATCTCTGGAACACTCTTCAATAAAAAGGAACATTCTCAAAACCATCCTCCTGTTTTCATGTCTTCACACTCAAGGAAAAAACTTCCAAATACCTCTAAGTATTAATGAGTTTACACAAAATTTTAAAAACCTATTAGTAACAGAACATGTATAAAACACACAGGTGTATAAATGTAAGAAATTAGCAAAAACATTAACATTTAAATTCAACTTTGTAAAAGTCAACTTGCCAGTTCAAAGTCTTGCTTACATCCTTTAAAGAAGAAACACATACGGACATAGTTGTACATTGTCCATTTGAAATTCTCCTAAGACATCGCGTTACGTAATTCCTTCCAACAGCAACTCGCAGCTCCAAATGGATGGCACATGACGCCTGATGGCTGCCAAGAGAAACCAGCTAATGAATCCCCCCACTGAAGGAGCTGTGGGTTTGGAAAGGGAGGTCAGACGGAATCTGAAGGCTGCACAAACACGTTCCCGTTCTGCCCTCGAAGCTCACGCTCAGACATCAGGCCAGCACCCTGACCTCAGGGAAGGAGCTAGACTCCTGGTCTCTGGGCACTGCCCGAAGCTGCTGCTCTCTTTGACGACTCTTCACCTTTTCTGAAAGTACTGAACAACCCCGACTTAATAAATAAATAGACTAGGAAAAAGCTTATAACGATGATATAAAAGTATTGTCCTAAATTTAACTAGTATTTCACACTTGTTAAAGCATTTTATCTCTTATGCTATTTGATGTCATTACCCTCCCTTCAATTTTGAGGCAAAAGCCAGAAAAAGGACAAGTGATTTGTCCAAGTCAAATTACCAGTCAGGAGAAGAACTAGCCTTAAAATTCAGACTGCCCGGTGCCCACCTGTGTGAAGTGGAGTCACTCTGTGATCCTTTGAGCATCCTGACAACCCAGGTAGGACAGACTCAGGGAGGCCAAAGGAAGAAGATGTGCAGGCAGGAGACAGGGTGGAAGTCAGGGGGGCATGGCACCTGTAGCAGGTTCCTGGCCTCTGGCTGTTGCGGCACAGACGTTCCCAATCAAATGCAGGTTCCCTAGCAATTGCAGCTCCCCTCACCTGGAAAGCAAGCCCCGAGTCCATCCTGACCACTCCTCTGAGGAGCATCAGGGACGTACTTGCCCTCCAGGCTCAGAATGGTGGTGCCACAGCCTGCTCTGGCTCCTTCCCAGCCAGCCACCTGGCAATCCCCCAAAGAGGTAAAAAGACGCTCTTCGTCTCTGTTCACTGCCCTTCCACTTTCCAGAATGCCCCATTGACATGGGTGGCTCGAGCCATGCAGCCAGACTCCCCGCTGTCTAGTGAGCCTCATGGAGGGCCATGGGAGATGTCAAGGGGAAAGGGCAGGCAGCGTGAGCTAACTGTCCCAAAGGAATGAAGAACTCTATCACTGCTGCTGGACTCTCAAGCTCAAGGACAAAGCAACTAAGAAAACTGAGTGCCAATGATTCATTTCTTGAAATTACAGCCTTGAATTGACAGTGACTGGACCCCAAAAGCAGCAGGAATCCAGAGTGCTCTGAGCGACGGGCTGGCTGGGACGTTCTCTCCCGCCAAGTGCCCCACACCTCACACGTCTCAAGTCTCCGGGCCTTGAAGCCATAGCCATTGCTCTCCACCACTCTGTGAGAAGAGACTATGGAGCCACACCTACCCCAGCATGGAAAGAGAGGGCCCTGTAGGGCTGCTTTCACGGCCACCTTCGGGGCCTCCTCTGAGGTGCAGTGTCCAGGTCACTGCTGAGTAGGGCCCCCAGCAGGCCTTCACTTCCCACAGGCTCCTCCTCTGCCGCTGGCCAAGCTGACCAAGCCTTCTCCAGCTCTCCAGGGAAACTGGCGCACCCAGTGTCCCCTAAAGACATGTGCTGGCCCACGACAGATGAATGTCTGCGCCTGTGCCAGTGGAATTCTGCCCTCAGGGGCATGTGCAAAGCAGCCTGACCATTTCACCGCAGAGAAACTGAGAGGAGACACGTCTGATTAGCATAGTTCAAAAGAACCCATGTCCTGTGCCCTGGATTGAACAGTGTCCCCCCCAAAGCTCATGTCCTTCCCAAGACCTCCGAATGAGGCCTCACTCAGAACTAGGGTTTTTGCAGATACCAACTAATTAAATTAAGACTGTCACTGTAGAGTACAGTGAACACCAAATCCCACAAGACTGGCACACTTATGAGGAGAGAGAGAAACACAGACACACAGGGAGAAGACAGCCATATGACGGCAGAGGCAGGGACGGGACAGTTGTGGCCACAAGGCAGGGAACACCAAGAGCTAGTGACCACCACCAGAACCTGGAAAAGGGAAAGGCCCCAGAGGGAGTGTGGCCCTGCCAACACCTTTATCTCAGAACAAATGTCCATGTTTTAAGCTCTCCAATCTGTGGTACTTTGTGACAGCAGCCACAGGAACTTAGCACACCTGCAAAACACAATGGGCCAGGGTTGCACACCTGCACTTACAGAGGTTAGTGCCAGCTTTCTGCTACGAAACACTGCTTGCTCTTAGCATGGATGACTTTTAAAAAAAAGACAACTACAGTCATCCTCGAACATATGACCTTCTAGTTTGTGCAGATTAATCAAATTTCTCCCAAACTGCTACGAGGTCCCCTGGGGATCTCTTATCCACATCAGCATTCTTGAGAGATATCTTCAAAGATCTGGAATAACCATTCTGATGTGTTTTCACTTCATGTCTAGTCACTCACAGATTAAAGACTCCCTCTACTGCATAGTTCAAGTAGAGGCTCACATGATACACTAGTAAAAATCATCAGAATGAAGCCAATATTCTCAATTCAAAACAAAACAAAAAAAGAGTAACTAACTGCTTAGGTTCTTAGATCACATTTCTTATGAAAATCTTCCAAGTTTTTCAAAGTTACAATAATGTGCTACTTTTGCAGAGCACAGAAACTACTTGGTTAGCTGCCCAGATTCTGGGGGGCCCGATCAATCCTTGGGAACCTTAAAACAGCTAGCACCCTAAACAGCAAATCAACCCCCCTTCAGTAAACTCTTGTTCCCTCGTTTTGAGAAGGTGGTACTTAGAGGCGCGACCTCCCATATGTTTCGAAAAAAGATTATCTTCTCCAGAAAAAGAAAAGAAGAAAATATTTATGCTGACAAACTAAAAGGAGAAACTTAAATCAAAATCTTCTCCATGATGAGCTGGACGTGGCTGAATGACAACAGCAGTAGGTTTCTGAGTACTGACATCATGGATGTCACCGCAGAATTCGGAAGGAACAGCAGAAACTAAGGCAGGGGTGGCCATGTAGCCACTTCCACTTTCCCTGCTGCTCAAGCTGAGCTTTCAGTGGCCTGGCCCATGCGCCTTTTTTTTTTTTGTTTTGTTTTCTGTGCAACAAAAAGCAAAAATAATTCAATGGGTCAAAAGGAGAAAAAGTAAACAGATATTTTAACATCTCAACAATTCTAACTGAACATTACCAACAGTACTTCGACTTTCAAAAGGCTTCACCGCCACCAGCACGACTGGAATGGGAGGGTGGGGAGAAGGGAGGGCTCTGTTCTTGATCTCTGTGGGGATTTCATGCCAGAGGAAGAAGGCCTGAGCCCACATCGCCCACTCCCTCGGATGGGGCCTGGCCGGCACTGTCTCCCAGCCACCTGGCAGCACTGAAGTTTTCTCTCCACTTGAAAACCAAAGCAGCAGATACACAGCGAGGGGCCCAGAATCACGTTAATATGCACAAGCATCGATGCAAGCCCGGTCTGCCCACACCTTCCCCCATGAGACACAGCCTCCGGTGTGAGCTGAGGGTGCTGAGCCACACGTGCTGGGGACAAGGAGGACAGCAGACCACCATGCGTGTGGCCGACAGGCTGGCTCCTTCCCTTCCCTGCCCAGCACGTCCTTCTGCAGATGCACCCAGGCAGCGTCGGCAGGATGGGCTTGCTGGTCCCCCATTTTGCGCAGAGTGCAGGGCCGTGCAAGCCAGGCACTCTGAAGGCACCAAGGGCGGTCCCACTTTCCACATGGAGGCTTGGAACAGCCAGCCACTGTAAATGCTTGTGACAGACACAGATGTGGTTCTTAGAATTCCCTGCCCCCTCCTTGGCTCCTAGACTTGCCCACATGGCTCTCCAATCGGTGGGGACACTCAGTCACATGCACACTGACACTGTCACCCAAAGGTGCAACTCCCACCAAGCATGCAACACGCCAAACCTGTGTCCTCCTCTGCAGCCCTGATCTGCTTTCTGACGGCAGCTTTACCACATGCTACAACAGAGCCTTGGGGACAACCATGGGGCCACCAGTGGGGCCACGCTCCCCCCCGTAACTCCTGAGGACAGACACAGTATTCAGTTTTCTGAGTGTTTTTTTAAAAGATACTTCTTCTTTCATTGTGAATTACATATAACAAATAGATATAATATAGCTAATGAATACACTCTGAGTCAGGAATTCATCTATTTTAAGGGAGCCTACAGGCTTCTCCTGCCTGAAAGAGAACGTAAGCTGCCTGGGTAAAGCACAGTTGGCTGCTGACACAGCAGCTGTTGGCACAGCCCCTGGCCCTAGGCCAGGGCTGCCACCTCATTGGGCGACCACCTGAATCCTTGGCTATCCATGGGCTCCCGTCAAAAACACTTGCAACACCCTGCCACTTGGGCTTCAATTAAACACAATCATTGTGCTCGCAATTCAGAAGTTGTGTGACAGTAGATTAGTCACCTGCTGTATGGAAAATGGCTCTCTTCCCTACACACAGTGATAATGGTGAATTTGTGAGTTCTGTTAAGCTAAGCCTTGCTCATGTTTCCAGAACCCCCAAAATGTGTCCACTCCCCTCTGTTTCCATGGCCACAACCCTAGTCTACACCCAACAGTTATTCTGGTCTTTAAAAGAAGCCCTGGTCACAGGCCATCTTTTTTCATACAAAGTCTTCCTGAGGGTCAGTCCTACCCACGATCTTCCCCAGGGCTCTGCCTTTAACACCAGCACATATTGGCATCTCCACAGCACCAGGCCCCATGAGTAAGGATGTGGGCACCAATGTGAGCCTCCATCCTACAGGAGCTCACAACCAGAGGGACCTTCCAGAGAACTATGGCACTGGAAGGATGCCACCTTCTGGAGGACAATGCTCCTGAGCTTGGCCCAGAAGCTTGGGAAGGCAGGCCCCACTGGTGCAGTGCCAGTGCCCAGTAAGCACAGCCAGCAACCTGGACTTCCTGGGAGGGCAGCCCTGAAGCCAGCAAGCCCAAGGGGCGGAGGGTGGCGGCAGACACCATGCTCGACTCCCCTGCGCCTCCTGACACCCTGAGAGGTCAGCAATGCCTCTCAGAGAAGGAAAAGCTTGGCAGGAAGAATGACCCATGAAGTTGTGGCCTCAGTGCACAGGGAAACCAGGAAACTGCCCCAGCTCTGTCCCACGCAGCACCTTCCACCACCCCACTCTCACCCTGCCACCATGTACTTCTGCTTTTTGCTGTGACATGCCACCCTGCCATGCCCCATCACCTCTCTGGAATGATCTCCATGCCACTGTTGAAAACCTACACATCACAGCCTGTGCCCAGGAAGACCATATTCCTTGGACTGACGTTTCAAGGTACCTCTCCAAATCAAAGCCTTCCACCCCCAGCTTCATGTCCTGATACCCCCGTCACCTGCCTAGAGGGGCAGCAGATCCTCACCTGGGAAGAGTGGCCCCCACAGCCCAGATGCTGTGGCTCCTACACATGTACCAGGTCATGCCAAGGCCAGCTCCTGTGCTGCTACCTTCTCCAGAAAGTGCCTGCTCCCTGTCCAGGCTGCCCCGCCACCTGCCACAATGTGGTTAAGCACCCCATGACACTTACACATCTCTGCATGCAACCGGGGCCACTCCTTACTCACCTTTATCCTGACAGCACCCTGCACCGTGGGCCATGCTGCCGAACACTGTCGCTGGCTCCCCAGCAACCCCATACACTTCAGGGCAGGTGCTCTTCACATGGTCACGTGCACAGGTCTGAGCGGGACCCACTACCCTGAGAGGGTCTCAGCCCGCGTCACGCTCTAGTGCAGAGGACGGCGGAGGCAGCGGGCCTGCTGCCCACCTCTGGGGGGCGCTTTCCTGGAACACAGCCACGCCTATGTTTTGTCAATGGCTGCCTTCAGAGCCAAGGAGTTGAAGATAGACCCCACGGCCCACAATGTCTGAAATATCTACTGTGTGGCCCTTAAGAAAAAGTTTGTAGACCCCTGCTCTAACCAACCCTGGAAAACGTTACTCATCTTCCTTGGCTGAGTAACATCAGCTGGCCACACAAGTGGTTTTTCACTGCGTTATGTGAAGTGGTTCCCAGAGTCTGTGACAGGCGCCCACTGGTATCAGATGGAGTGGCACAAGATCCTGGGGACGATGAGCCACCCTGCCCACATGCAAGTGTAAGGAGGGACCTGGGTTCCACTTCTCAGCAACTTGCAGAAAAACCTGCAGCCAGTAGACAACCTCAGTCTTAATCAATGGTCAGCATAAGCAGCCATATGAAAAATATTTCAGCCATTTTCCTAACAGCTACTGAAAAAGTTAGCCTTTATGTTTCCCACTGCCCCTAAAAGGGAGGGGCATGGATCAGCATCAGAGATTCACCTGAGGAGCAAGGATCTCCCTGAAGGAGTGGCTGCCTCCTCTGCTGGGAAGCTGTGAACACTGACTAGTTTATTTTGTGTCCTTTTCACTACACTGGGTGTGAACCCCCTGCTCAACTGCAGCAACTCTCCAGAACCCAGATTTTCCGACAGCCTGGCTAACCCTTTTGTGTGATGTCTCCCGTCTCCCGTGTTCTCTCACTTTACAGAACGGCCTCTGAGATTAGCGGACTCTAAGGAATGGATGGACCAGCAGACGTTTGTCGGGCCAGAGGGTGCTGATGAGGAGGATTTGAACATGCCTTCTTCCTTTCAAATACCGGCAGTGAGAGGATGCGTCCATCACCCATCTGAGCAAGTTCTGCACTTCAAAGAGCAGCAAGGAAAACTTCCCAGACCATGCTGGATGTCCACAGCAGTCTCAGGACGTCTCCTGGCTCCTCTCACAGCCAGGTCAGCCCATAAACACGCGGTGCGGCTGCCAAGGTTGCCCAAGAAGGAAGGGGACAGGTGGCACTCTGTTCATGCCACCAGGAAGCTCAGGGGGGCCTGGATCAGCATGGCCAGTGGGACAGCAGGGAAGGCCCCCAGTTCTCCTTCTCCTCCTTCAAGAGCAGCCTGAGGACAAGCGAGGCTGGGATTTCAAGGTCCCTGGAGAAACACGTTCTCAAGTGTTCTCCTCATCCAGAGGGCACCAGACAACACTTTACTAAAGGAAACACTTTACTAAATGTTCAGTACAGAACCACCCCCGACCCCGTGCTCTGTGGCCACCACTGATCTGGCGCCGTCTCCCACAATGAAACGTGGGTCCTGACTCCTCTGGCCAAACGCCACCTCACCAGCCCCTCCCCATCAAACCCTGCTACGAAGGTGGTGGGAGATGGCAGCCGTGCACTCACAGCGGATGCCGTAGATGGTCAGCGGGTCGAGCTGCTTCTTGCCGTGCTTGCCCTGCCCTGAGAGGTTGGAGACGGCCTGCACCTCGCGGTGGAAGAGGTAGTCCAGCAGCGTCAGTGCCATCTTCTCAGCCGTGCGGCAGTTGGTGCTGATGTGCAGCATGTCGGAGGGGATGATGGCGCAGCGCACACGCATCTCGGGATTGTTCTCATCGCCGAGCCAGGTGCCATTGGGGTAATCCTCTGAAAAAGAGAAGAGGAAAAAGTTCCCAGAGGGCCAGGGCTCAGGGGCATGCTCCAGTTAGTACATACACTCATGACGGCCAGATGTTCGGCTCAAACACACTTGAGAGAGCCGCTCCATGGGCTGCTGGGCAAATCGTTCCCCAGCTTCCACGCTAGTGGCTGAGAGAACTGGAGCACCTCCACTGTTAGGAGAGCACGCCGCAGGTGCCAGCATCTGACAAAGAGCAGAAACGATGCTATCATTCCCAAAAAGGCGGCTTAGGTTTCTTTTAATCCATTTTGGAAAGCTGAATGTGACAGATTGTATCATGTAAATACTCTTTGTTCTACACTGGAGGCTGGCTTCCACAGGAGCTAAACCTCTCTTGTTAACTCAGTTAAAGCAAATGGAACGCAGAGCATTTAGCGCTATCCACATATCTGAAGTCTACCCAAATGGATCCCACCTAAAGCTCTTGGAAGACTCATAAGTGTAAACCCAGTGGTGGAAGCCTCTGCAGCAACCCTGGGGGATGAGCCCAGACCTCACATGCAGGCCCGAGATCATCCTGAAGTCTGGAAGAGGTGATATCACACAAGCTCTCATCTCAAACACCAGATTCTCTTTACAGCCCAGCAGTAAACTCTGCTTGTGTTAAGCATTGCCCTGCATCTGCAAGGGCGTCAGAGTGGAAGCCACTTGGAGAGTACCTTCCCTGTGGTTCTCAACTGTGACCTGGATGGCCAAACCAAGCATGCCTGCCCTGGGACATCTGAGAACTGATGCCCGTTCCCATGTTTAGAGGACTTTGCACGTGTGCGCTAAGAGGCCACCCGGACACTGGGCACAACCTCAGTGAGATGTGAATTCCACGGTTCTCTTCTGCCCTGCTCACGTGGCCACACAATACTCACCTTCCCGTACCACTAAGTCCAGCATGGTGCTCTGGGCCGACACCCTCTCCTGTTTCAGGAATCCTCCCTCCCTCCCTTCCCTCCTCTGACTGCTCAGCAGTGAACTTGGGGGTCTACATACAGGAAGCACCTTTTCTGACCTCTTTGACTTCCCTTCCTCTTCTTGTGGCCAAATTTCCTTCCTTGCCACACATACTTTCCTTAACCCTGTGGAATGTACCACTTGTGATTTTGTGACCTCAATGGTTAACAACGGAATAAATGCCCCAAACCTTTCATCTGGGGGCATGTCTGCAGAAGGAAGGGGAGATTCTGGAGGGACAGCACTTGGTGAGCTGCAGAGTCTCTAGGACCTGAGAGCCCACAGGGTCATGTGACCTGTGCCCATGACCTGTGACTCCAGTTGACCCTGATACCCTTGGACATGGTTGGTACATGGCCCACTACCTGCAGAACTGACTTTCCCCTGGTCTCCTCATACCTAGGCTCGCTGCTGTGCCTGGCTGCCCAGTCTGATCTCTCATCTGCCAGAACTTTGAGACAGGACTGCAGGACGGGAAGTGGGCTTGCCGCGGGCAAGCTGTTCCAGCCTCTGCCTCTGACACTGAGAATCACTGCATAACCCAACACTGGCTTCCTCTGGGGCAATGAGCTCGCACTCAGGTGTGGGCAGTTCACAGCACTCAGTGTGCAGGAGAAAGAGCTTGCCTAGAAAGGAGACTCCCATCCTGCGGAGGTAACATCCCACCTGCCTGCTGGGCTATGATCTCTGCAAGCCCACTCACACCCCTCCAGCTCCCTCTGGGATCAAGGGAAGGACGTGACTTCAGCAGGCACCAGCTCTGGGCTCTGAGCTTGACCCTTCACAAGTGGGTTGGCTTCTCTCAACCACAGGATCTTTCTCTGCATGACACCTCTTGGGTTGTAAGACTGACCAGATGCACTCTGTGAAAAACTTAGTGGCTTGTCAAACATACCTCAGAAAAGCCTCTCCTGTGTGGCAAAGGAAAATTCCACATGTGATCACAAACCTAGAGAGGGTGTGCTCCTACGTGGAGACAGCAGCTTCCCAAATGCCTCTCCTGACCCCAAAGTTGACTAAGTGAAGGTAAAAGGGAGGGTCTTCCCCTCCCTGTGCAAACAGGCCCTTCTGGCTTCCACGCAGAGAGGAGGCTCCTGCGAGGGCAGCCAGTCCTGCCTGCTCCGCCGGAGCCAGGAGCACAGCTGAGGCTTGGTGGCCCATCCACGCCCTGCACGTGCCACCGCCCATATAGCCCCAGAGTCACTGCGGGTTGCAGGGGTGCAGGGGGTCTGAGGACTGGATGCAGTGCTCAGGGTGGTTGAGGCTCGGCTCTTCACTGTAGCTGAGGATCGAAAAGAACTCTGATTTTGGGGATTCAGAGTAAGAAATGAGTAAGAAATGCCATTTCTCAGAGGCACTGTCAGCTCAGAAGCAGGAGACGGTGGTATGGACATTCACTCATAGGCACGCACTTTTCTGAATGTCATTCAGTCACTATTACTTTCAACCTGTCCATGTAGAGCCATGGAAACATGATCTAAAGACAGATGGGAGGGAGATTCCTAGCAGCAGCTGTCGAGGTCACAGATGGGATGCTGGACAGATCCAGCTCCCAGGGTGTAAGTAATCATAAATTTATCTACAAATATCTGTTAAGCAATGATGTGCCTAGCACTAGGTCTAATGCTCAGAATCTAAACCCTGGATCAGAGGCACAGGTCTGAGTGTCACCATGAAGCAGGAGCATGCCTGGCCTGCCACATCTGGTGGTGAAGCCCCAGAGCCAGGGAGGGGCGGGGGTGCGGAGGACATGCACTGCAGCAGGATCAGGACAGTCTCCTGTGCTAGAGATGTGCATGGACACAGCAGCAAAACCAAAGATGTGCACCAGCCCACCCCAGATACAGCCACATGAAGGAGCAATGGTGGGAAGAAGGCAGCCCCACGCGGCTCCGGAGCTGTACCTGCCAGTGTCCTCCCCCGTACCCACGGGACGCATGCACACGAACTCTGCCCCTGCACTGAACTTTGCAAACTACGTCACAGAATGTCCAAGTCAGATCACACCCGTAAGCATCCAACCTTGTGAAGCGCACATTTTTAAAGTGTTTGGTGTGTGTGTGGGGGGGAGGGTGGAGATTTGCCTGAAGCTGTTCAGCACGTCAGGATAGTGCCTGTCCGCAGCTGAGGAGCAGAAGATGCTTCTGCTGAGCGAGAACCGCTACGATGCAGGCAGGGCTCCTCCTGTGATTCCAGTACCCAGAGGTGGGCAGGGCCGGGGACCCACTCAGCCATCACCCCTATGGGAGTCAGCCACAACCCACAAGAGAAGAGTGCTGCTCACTGGTCAGCAGCTGCCTTTGCCAGCTCCACCGTCTTGGTAGGCCAGTCGTCCTGGCACACCTGATGCACAACCACCAGGTGAAATGGGAATGAATGAGCATCTGTGCCAGCCCGACAGGTGCTCCCTGTGCACGAGACCATGTCCCTGACCTTCCTGGGTAGCAAAGAGAGGGCTGCAAGTACAGAGAGAGATGCGGGGACAGCGTGGACCCACATCAGGGTGGATGGAGGGGTTAGGGCCAGCCTCCACAATATGGCGGCTTCGAGCAGGGTAGCTGGGAAGGAGCCACCCAGAGGGGAACCGCAGAGAACAGAACATTCCAGAGGAGGGAGCAACAGAGGCGGGGGCCTGAACAGGTCATGGCACTCTGGGGAGGAAATGGAGCCAGTGTGGCCAGAGCCAGGAGCACAGGGGAGGGAGGAACAGGTAAGGGTGGAGAGCAGAGAGGGCCAGGTCCCCAGCAAACAGCTGGCCCCACCCCAAGTGCAACAAGGGGCTCTGGACAGTTTTATGCAGGGATTGACATGGTCTGTGCTGAAGGGACAGTGGACACAGGTGGCCGGTCTGGGGCTGTCTGGTAACCCAAGAACAGCCTGTGGCCCATGGTCACTAAATCTCATGATGAGGACCTTCTGTCTTTAAACTCTCCAAGGTTCCAAGCACTGGTGCTGTTTAATTGAAACTCCAGTCAAATAGAAGTCAGCATCTAGTGACACTCTGCAAGTCCTGGAATTAACACTTGAAGACCAGGAGCATCTAGGAGCACAGGGATCCAGTGTGAGTGAGGGGCAGCATCCACAAGCACAGGAATCCAAAGGGGGGTGGGGGTCCTGCATCCTGGAACACAGGGGTCCTATAGGGATGGAGGGAGCATTCTGGCCCAGCAGAGGTGAGGGGCACTGGCTGCAGACATCTCCCCTGACTGTCACCCACGCTGGGACATGGGACAGTGTGGGGACGATGGCTTAGGGGCTCTCAGCTTCAACTGTCAAAACCGCCAAAGATCACTGTGGCCTTTCTCAAGAATAATGAGGAATGCTGAACTCTGCTTAGCTGAGCTCTCCATGTTTAGATAATGTTTTTAAAGTAAAGTAAACATTGGACAAGGGCTCAGCGCTGTTTTCCAGTGAGTCAATGTCACGTCAAAGTGTCACTGTGAGTGTATGCATAGATGCCAGCAGAGTAGCAGTGCAGCCCAGAGGGGTGATGCGAATGCCTGTCCTGCACTGAGAGCTCTCATGACTGACTCAGGGTAAGAGCCAGCTCCCAGGGGGCCACTGTCCCACCCCCATGTCCTCCCAATTCCTGCCACGGGCCAGTGGTCACACAAGGAAGGTGATGGTCTCCCCAATCAGCTGCTGTGCTCATCCTGAAGACATCTACTCCTGTATGCTTCAGGTTCTACCTGCAAGAGGGTCTGCAAACCTCCCAACTCAGTGTAACCACAACTGGCTGCACCTTTCTCTCCAAAGCCAAGGTGCCTCCTGCACCGTGAGGTCACAATGGGGCAGGCAGAGCTCCATGTGTCTGAGCCGGCCCTCCCTTCACTCCCACTGCTCATCCAGGCCCTCTCCCTACTTCTTCTCACTAGAATCTGCCCTCCATGAAGTTACCCAAAGCCTGCCTGATCCTGTCCTCTCAGTGATTCCCCTCTCACGTGCAAGAAAGCTGGAGCTTCCAGAAGAACCCGGCTGTGCGGGTATCCATGGCCCGCGGCTCCCAGCCCCACACTCCACACTTCACTCCCAGCATGATCGCGGTGGGGGTGCTTGTCTCTCACAGTCCGCTGGCTCCTGTCCACCCTTCTGTTGGCAACACCCTCCCCGCCTCACTCCCCTGGTACTGGAGACTTCCAGGTCTCCACTCCCCAGGCTGGGGGCCTGCCCTCACCATACCCCAATGCTGGCAGACCTGGGCTCCCTCCTCCCATCCTCACACGTTCAGGGCCAAGGGCAGGCTCTGGCAGAGCATGTGGTTCTCAACCAGGCTCCCAGAGACATTCATAAAGACACCAATGCCCAGCCCTAGGCCCAGCAACTGTGACACAGTCAGTCAAGACCAGGCAGGGTCCATCTCAGTACTTTCCGAAGCCCCCAGGTGATTCCAACCTACGGCCAGGATAGGGAAACATGCTCTAGCTATGAAGAACAAGGCGATAAATGACAGCTTACTTGATAGACACAATTAACAAGGAAACTAAGGGGCGCATTCTAGGGCTCATGTTCTCAGGCCAGCAGCATCAGCACTGAAGGGAACTTGCTAGAAAGGCAAATCCCGGGGCCCTGACCCACCCCTGTGAGTCAGAGGCTGTGGAGTGGGCCCTGTTTATAAATGAGGGCTCTGACGCCCACTGGCTGGTGTGGGACAGCTGCACCTTGTGCAAGCCCTGTCCTTCTCAGAGAAGCTATGAAAGTTAACATGCACAGCAGGCATTCTGTATCCTCAACTGCGAGAGTGCCACATTCACTGTGCTCTGATGGGTGCGGGGCACCAGTCCAAGTACTAAGCATGAGACAGGCCCAGGCAGAGAGAGGTGAAGAATCATGCCCAGGGTCACACAGCATGGACGGGGCAGCCTGTCCCACCGGGCAGGCTCCTGCACCTGACCCTGCCCACGGTGGAGGCCTCCATCCACCTGTCCTTGAAATAGCCCAAGGAAGGAAGACTGTGACCCACTCACAGAAGAGGCGCTGAGGCACTCTCAGAAATGAAAGATCTTGATGAAGGTCACAGGGCAAGTAAGAGGTAGAGCTTGAACCAGAAGCAAGTGCTCTTGACCAGGACAAGTTCCTGCCTGCTAAAAACCAGGTGATTCAGGCACTGCTAGAGTTTCTTCCTAAAAAACTGCTGATCCTCAAACACTTCCAGGTTTTACATACTTTCTCTGTACTGAAACAAAAAGCATTCCTTCATGTACACTTCCTGATATAATTTGCTAGATTATTCAACTTTCTATTTACTCAAAATTCCATATTGGCAAAAAAGAAAAGAAAGTGGAAAAAAAGACCATTAGAAATCCCAGCCCGGAATTTGCACTGTTGACCACAGAGAATAGTTATTAATTTATATTGTTGTGTTTTGTAGCAGGCAGTCTGTCAGAAGGAATTAACCAAAAATTTAAACATAAACTTCTTAAGACTCCTCTCTCTGCTTTCCTTTGAGTGCTAGCTTCCCAAGAGCAGGTTAAAAAACAATCCAGGGCCGGCCCGGTGGCGCACTGGATAGTGCGGCGCTCCGGTCCGAGGGTTCGGATCCCACGTACAGACCGGCTCCCGCTCGCTGGCTGAGCGAGGCGTGGGAGCAACGCCGAGGCTTGCGATCCCGTCGCCGGTCCCCGGTCCGGTGCGGGGGCAACACTGAGGGTTGCGATCCGTTGCCGGACACGGAAAAAAGACAAAAAGACAAAAAAAAAAAAAAAAAATCCAGACATATGTTATTTTGTATGTTGTCCAGACTTCCACCATGAGTTTACTGCCATCACCAGAGTCTTAACCTCACTTACAAGCCCCAGGAATCACGGCCACATGGACCTCTCAAGCAAGAAGTCCAGGCTAGGTGAACAGGAAACTCTGACCCATAGAGAGGTGAAAACCGCCGTGGGGACAGGGAAAAACCATCCCAGTCGCAAGAGAGGATGAGGGTTCCACTACTGTCACCCGTGAGACTCTTGGGAGACAGTAGCACCCTCTCAGCTCCTGCGAGAAGAGAGGCCCACCAGAGACTCAGATGGCTTGTCTTGTCCCACTCACTGGCCTAACCTGGCTCCCCGGAGCTCACGTTCCCCTGGAAGTGCTCAGCCCTAACTCACTGCTAACCTAGGGGCACGAACCCAGTCTGGACCCCGGCTCCTCACTGATGACAATGAATCGTGTCTTACATGGAAAACAAGACATGGGCCGGCCCGGTGGCGCACTGCTACAGTGCGCCGCTTGGGAGCGTGGCGGCGCTCCCACCGAGGGTTCGGATCCCACATACAGACCGGTTCCCGCTCACTGGCTGAGCGAGGTGCGGGTGCAACACCGAGGGTTGCGAATCCGTTGCCGGTCCCGGTCCGGTATGGGCGCGACACTGAGGGTTGCGATCCGTTGCCGGACACGAAAAAAAAGACAAAAAGGAGGGGAAAAAAAAAAAAAAAAACAAGACAGACCACCTGCCCACATAAATATTTGAGAAATTCACCTTTTGACAATTTGGAAAAGAAAATATTTATTTTACTAAAATATCTTTGTCCAGTTTTGGCATCTGAGACAACAGAAAGATTCTAGTAGCTTTATTAAAGAAGTACAAGTCAGATTATAAGAAATATAAACTTACTTTCGATTCTAATCATTTAAATCTTCAATGAAATTAATTGTTGCTTCTGAAAAACTTATTACAATGAAAAACTTCTGGTAATGATTTGCATTTTCTTGCTATGCAAGCAGTTTGGAATACAAATATTTGCTTTGAGAGTCTATTGTAAGTACCAGAAAAATGAAATAAACAGGAGAAAGCACAGCAATGAGAAGTGACTGCCCAGTTAAAATGAATGAAAGACAGCTGCCACGTTCTGTACTTCCTTTTCCCATCTGCAAGAAAGAAAAGACCAGGAAGAACAATGCCCTGAGACCACAAGGTACACACCTTCCAATAGTGCCAGTCAGCTTTGCTCCGAGTCCCCCACTGTCCCCAAGGCCTAGGCTTGAGCCAGTGTGTCTTCTGGCTAAGAGTTCATTGCCTGGGGCAGACTCAGCACTTACTGTGCACCAGGACCTTACCTGTACAACTGCAACCCAGGACCCTCTTCTGAGAATCTGTGGGCAGCGGGCTGAACCACACAAATGCATCCTCACTCCTCCAAAGCAAACAGCCAGACCCCGAGTCCAAGGGGATGTCCCCAGATGAGGGGTTAGCAAACACCTGTGCTTGAGGGTCACCAGCCCCAAAAGCACCACCCCTCTCCAACCAAGCCTGACTTGCCGCTTCAGTCCTCTCCAAAGACAGCATGGTCTTCACCCACCATGATCCACCCCACTAACTGTGCTGAACATCTCAGAGCCTCACATCCTGCCAGCAGCTCTGCCAAGGGAACAGGCCACCTGGACACCCAGCGGGTTCTGCTTACACTTACACTGCTCCTGCCTCTCAGATGCCCTCAGGCCCTGGCTGAGAGCTGGCCTCCCCTGATGGCTTTCCCGAGCTACTCCTGAGATCCCACACACTGAGCACTTTGCAGTCATGGAAGCGACTGATGACCTTCTTCAGTATCTACCAAGAAGGACCATGAACAAACGTGTTGACTCACTGCGTGCAGCGTCAGCTCCACAGCAAGGTCAGCCTTGGCCACCCCAGGCAGATTTTCAGAGAACACATTCATGGTTGTGAGCTAGTATCAAGTTATATTTTCCATCCATACCAAAAATTAGTTATCGGGCCGGCCCGGTGGCGCCGGTTCGGATCCCATGTAGAGACCGGTTCCTGCTCACTGGCTGAGTGTGGTGCGGGCACAACACCGAGGGTTGCGATCCCATTACCGGTCAGTAAAAAAGACAAAAAAAGGAAAAAAAAAATTAGTTTTCATCTGGCTTTTGTAAAGACCTGCCCAAACTGTTTATGAATCTCAAAAGCAACACTCTGCATTAAGTGAAGCACTAGCTCCAACACCAAGTGGTGATACAGAATAAGTGCATGTGGGACCCACTACATAGGAGGCCAAAGGGCAGTGCCCTACCACCCTTCTGGCCGCATTATTACACACATACATCATGGCTCAGTGTTCCCAGTGCCAGGGCATGGATGGATTATAACCGCAAATAATTCATTTCTGCCACCCAAGATAGAGAATAAATATTCTACAAGTAATACATGAAACATTTTATTATTGTGCAGTATAACTAGTTGCCCCATAAAAAATATCACATGTTGGGGTATTCTAAGATCCTAAGGGCTAGGAACACCAGTGAAAATACAGCTACATTTGTCCCAACTTGTCAACTCTGGCCACGTGCTAGCTAAACTTGTATGATTCCAGATACAGATGCTTCAAAACAGGCACCAGTAGATATGTACTGAATATCTGGGATGGGAAATGGGAGCCAGAAAGATAAGAGGGGAGGTGAGGGGACGGGAGAGGAGGGGAGGTGGGGGAGAGGAAGGGAGGGGAACAGAGAGAAAGGCAGGGGAGAGAGGCAAGGGGATGGAAGAGGAGGGCAGAAGAGGAGGGAAGAGGAGGGCAGGGGAGGGAAAAGGATGGAAGAGGAGGGAAGGGGAAAGAGGAGGGCAGGGGAGGGAAGAGGAGTGGGGAGGAGGGAAGGGGGGAGGACTGCCTTCAACTGTGTAAAGACCACATGCCTGGGGACAACTATGAAAACCAGGTGGACTCCCAACAGAAAGGCCTTTCTATAATATCAGGGATTTTATAATGTTGGGACACAGAATTCAAGAATTTTAGAAATCCATAACACTGACATTCCACAAACTACAAACTACAGAGATTTCAACTTAGAAATGGATTTTCTTCCACAATGCTTTTTTGGGGTGGACTACTTCTGTTTTGCTTTGCTTTGATTTTTTTTGAGTGGGCTATTTTATGTCAATAATTCTATTATAAAGATTTTACCAGTAATGCTCAAATACTTCCCAAAGTGAAAAAAACTATTTAACTGTTAATAACAAGGGTTCTGTGATTCTGGGTCACGCGCTCATTCCAGAAGCAGGCTCAAACACCAGCCATCAGCCCACACTCTCCGTAGTTGAGCACCTCCGCAATGTGAACAGAGTAGGAGAGGATCAAAATTACAGTCCACACATGTCGCGGCCTCCCGCAGCTTGGAAGGCAATGGCAGAGCACAGCTGAACAGCATGGCAGGATGGATCTGCCAGGCACACTCGTGAGTACCAGGAGTTTGAGAACTAGAAATGTCACCAAAGGTCACCAAGTTCAGCACCCTCTTGCAGGATTGCGGGCACTGAGCTCGAGTCTCCACCTTGTGCAATACAGGAAGAGAGCCCAACCTGCTTCCTTCCAGAGATGTCTCCTTAAGAGCAGCCACCACCATCGGGCAAGGGCGAGAGTAGGAGTTCAGAGATCAAACATCTTATGTCCAGAAATGACATGTGTGGTCTGAAAAGGCACAGATCAATCTGATATTTATTTCTACTTCTCACAGGAGTCATGCATTAATTAGCCTGTGAGGCTTGCTCCAGGAGGGCTTCTCTCACAGAGCATGGACCAGAGGGTGTCTGTGAACACCTGCCTGCTCTGCACCAGTGCTGCCGTGCGCTCAGCAGTGACTGCAGCAACTGTTCCACGAAGCCTCTGTCCAGGGCACGCTGAGTGTGACCCACTGAGCACAGAAAAGGTGCTCCAGCCACTGTCCTAAAACTTCACCTGCACGCCCACATGTCCAGACCACCCCACAGCTCTTCTTTGATGCAGCACACTGTCCAGCCCAAAGGCCATTCACCTCAGACAGCTGTGCCTCAGTTACCTTGGCTTTATCTTGGTCACTGACTTGTCTGCAATCCCACTCCTCTTAGCAACCATTTACGACTGCCATAAAAAGTATTTCACCACTATCATACACACAATGAATTCATGTCAAAAATTTTAATAAAATAAATCCTGTAAATGAATTTTCAAAAATGTTTCTGATTACATTTTTTTCTTTACATATGCACAGTGATGCTATGTGAACACAGCAACTCTTAATAATCTGACAGCATGGCGTGTGGTGCCATTGACATGCCGCAGGATGTGCCTGAGCCTCCCAGGACTGGCAGCCCTACCTCGCGCACAAGCCACCGGCCCGGCCTTGGCCTCGCTGCCGCCTCCGAGCATGCCACAGACACCGTCCACACCAGTCACCCTCCTGCGGAGCTTCCAACAGCCATGAGACCAATTCCTTACAGTCATTCAACTGCAGCTGAAGTGCAAGGCTCCCCATAAACATTAAGTCCCTGACATCTCACACTCAGGATTAGTCAAGTTTTGTAAAAATTATCAAATATGTACACAGCAGGAACTTAAATCCTTTATTAAGACTGTAACTAAATCCCTTAATGAATTAATAAATCCCATTCTGGGTCCACTTTAGCTCATTTGTTTCTCTACTCTGTGGCCTACACACTTTCAGTACTTAAACACATGAGTGTACTAAGACCACAACTGCCAACAAAAGACATACTCGAAGACCAGGACATATGCTTACTGTTCACTGCTCTGACAATTAGGAGTTATCTTCTTTCTTGTTCAAATGAGGTTTATGCGATGACAAATGGAATTACCTAAGTAAAAAACCAGGATGAGATGATATGGTGCCTTGGTAGTGTAATAAACTGACTCCAGATTTGTTATAAAATGGCATGTCAATTTATACACACCATGTGGAATTGTTAAGAAATAATCATTTTGAAATCTGGGGTTCTCTAAAACCTCAGGCACTTAAACACTTATATAAGATAAGAACAATCTGTCGACTTGCATCTCTTGGCTCTTATCAGGAACTAAAATGGCTAAATATGAAGATGAGCCTATCGGCCTTCAGCACAGCCCATATTAACAGTGCTTTCTCTAACGTCAGCTCACTGTTTAACATTCTCTCCAGTAGAGCAAACTGCTCCAGGCTGAGGGGAGGGCAGGCAGTAGACAGGCTGCCGACTCCCAGCTCATCTGTAAATCTAAAGAAATGTCTGACAGATGATGCCACCACAGGTTGATAGTAAATATGATACCACAGACATCAATGGATCAGCTATTTTTCCAACATTTACATAGAAAGCAATCACTTAAAGGTGACTCCACCTGTCTCTGTACAATCTTCACCAAACCACTGTGTCAAATGAGGTGACTGAGGCAAACACCGACACTCTGCTGGGTCCATGCTCCCAAGGACAGTCAGTGAAACAGACTTACTATGAAATGTTTTCTCCTAACAGAATGAGAAAACAGAACGGCTCTGAATATGACCTCTTCTTCAAAGTAAAATAAAACATAAAATTAGAAAAGTTTCTCCAATTTGCCCCAATCCTAACAACCTGTGTTATATGTCAAAGTCACATTTGATGGAAGCAATCAGTTTAAAATGTGGTTATAAAGCTTTGCTCAAAGGCTTTGCTGAAAAAGAATGTCTTACACAAGTGTGTCATCTCATGGTAAAGAACTTGAACTCAGACAAAAAGAAAATTTGTACTTTTTCCTTATAGATATTAATAACACTAGGTAAATACCAAATTTGATTGTTTTTCTTAAGTTCATTTTATACTGTCAGTCTGTGGTTTTCCCAATCAAAATATATTTCACATTAATCATATCAAATTAAAGAACATAAATTTAAAAAGACGAATTTTTTTGTTTTTATGATGACCCTAGACTCCCCTAAATTATCAAATTTTTGTTCCTTAGCGGACAGTTTAAACCAGACAGACATCAGGCCTAACAAGGGTAATTAGACCTACGTGGGCATCTACACAAAACCCACACAGAAAAAGAACCACAATTAGTCTTCTCGGCAATTACTGTTATGTGATTTGCATTCATTACTGTGAGGATGAAATCAGTAGCATTCCTCTTTTCGTGTGTTAAAAAAGTCCAGTTGCCCTGACCTTGCAATTCATATGTACACAAACACCCACACGTGAATGTTCATAGCAGCATTATTTACAATAGCCCTTACATGGACACATTCCCAATGTCCATTGGCTGATGAACGCATGCACAAATGCGGCCCATCCATACAGTGGACTCCTACTTGGTCATAAAAGGGAGTGAAGCGTGACGTTTCTACAACATGGAGGACATAATGCTGCAGCGAGCAGCACTAAAGCCATGCTGGGACCTAAAACCGCATAGGCTTTAGGAAATAAAAAAAGGTGGGGGGGGGGGGCCACAATTTTTTTCTTAGCATGCATTCTTCTGAGTTCCCTCTTTTCCCACAATTATTTGATACTTTGAACCTTGGTTACAAGGCAAGATAACATTATTTACATGAATGTAAAGTTGTTTTCCAGTCAGCCTGGAGCTGCAGACTTGCCACAAGACACCTACCATCCAGACCCTGGGAAACCAAGGAAGACATCAGTGGAAATATGCTGATTCCACCCCGAAGAAATCAAAATCCTACAGGACCCTAAGACAACGCCAAGGATGAGAACGAAGCCAGAAGACAGAAGCCAGACAGAGCCTTGGAGAGAATGTGGCCCTGGCCCCTTACATGTCCCCTCCCTCCTTCTTTTCATTCCGTTCCCTCAGCCCCCTCTTTAAAAACCCGTCAGTAAATCTGAGTCTTTGAGATGGTCTTAGTCTGGCCATCTCCTTCAGGTGTACTGCAGAGATGGGTTAGCCCAGCATCTCTCCTCAGGTAACCGGTGTCCCTGAATAAAGCTGACTTCCTATTAAACCAACATTCGACTTTTGGATTGTTTGTCTTTGTTTGGGGCATGCAGCCGAACTTGGGATCAGTAACAAGATTTTGGCAAGCCACAGCCAGGAGCTGAATGCCCTGGAGTAACAGATTTTGGTGAGCCAAGCCAGGGTTTCTGCATGGAGCAAGCAGCCGGACTTGGGTTCAGTAACGATTACATGATTCCAATTCTAGGAAGTGTCACAACAGACAAATCCACGGAGACAGAAAGCAAATTCATAGTGGTCCGGGGATGGGGGTGGGCGAATGGGGAGTGACCACCCAAGGGTATAGGGTCTCTTTCTGAAGTGATAAAAATATTCTAGAATTAGAGGTGGTGGTTGCACAACCTTGTGAATATACTAAAAACCTCTAAAACGTATGCTTTAAAATGATCGATTTTATGGTATATAAATTAGATCTCAATTTTTAAAAAAAGTCTGCCCCTACTTCTCTTTCTCTCTCCCCCGATTCTGCCATCTCAATCCTAGCAATTTATACTAGAGGTGAAAGCAGTTTTTTGAGAAAAACATTGTTTTCACTGTTTCTAATATGGTAACAAGTCTTACCAACAGGAATCTATGTTCAATAGAAAAATCTACATTGTGTTTTTAGGAAAAATCAATGACTCAGATATATTAGCAGACAAACCTCACGGTTCTTCCTGGTAAACAAAATACAGGCTTGAGAACTCAGTAACACAAAGCTAAATCTGTCTGAGTTCTTCCTTTTCTCTTTCCATGTTAATCACAGTTACAGTAAATAGGTCACTTATGGTGACTAGCCTTTGAAAGGTCCACCAACTGACCACAGGCCACCAGCCATGGGCCGGGCCAGAGCACCTCAGCCGTCGCAGGAGAGAAGAGGGCCTTCCCCACACTGGGCACATCTAGAGGGACACAGAGATTCCCCTACAGGCTAACACCCATGCTGCTTCCAGGTCCTAGTCAAAAGGGACAGTACAGCTTGTGCCATGGACCCAGTTTAGGCTACATTGTCTAGCCCAGTGAGCCACCTCTGAGAGTCTACATTTACATGTCAATCAGAGAGATGTGAAAAGACCTAACATCAAAGACAACGAGCCATTACGGCATTACGATGTAATGTCGACGAAAAGTTACAACTGTCCATTCTCAGAAAGTGTCCAGAACGTGATCAAGTACATGGAACTGATTGACAGCAATAATGTGAATCTGTGTTAATATGGAGAGATTTCTACTATGTAGGGAAAAGGAAAGCTGTAATCATAGAGGGTGTGTGTTGACACAGAAAAGACCCAGAATCCAGAGATCTTGGAACAGCGGAGCTACAAGACACTCTCACTTTCCTCACCATCTTTATAGTCTACCACTTTTCTCAGACAATAAACATATATTACTTTTCTAAAAAGCAGGGGAATTCCCTATTGCCACTCTGGCCAAGGAAAGAAAAGCTCTGGGGACTCACCTTCTGAGTTCAGGGTGATCAGGGTGACATTATTTCCGATGTTCTGACTCCCAGACTGTCCACAGTTGGAGATGGAATCGCTGGCCTCCGACCCGCTCTCCCCATCCTCGTTGTGGCTGTCCTCCTGACCTGGCACCTTCACCACGATGGTGTTCTGCCGACGCCCAGGAACAGCGCTGAATGGGAACAAACGCACAGCCAGTGCCGTGAGAGCAACAGGAGCAAGCCAGCCCGTCGGCCCCAACTCACGCACGTCCTCTCTCCCCAACTGGTCACAAGTCTAACTCTGCATGGGCCAGAAGACCACGAAGTCTTCCCATACAGCTCTTCTACAAAGACGGATAGCAATTTAATAGTAGAAAACAGTCTGGGGTTGAAAAAAAACTATATAAAATAAAACTTAAATGCCTAAAGAAAGTATTTATATCACAAAAGAAGTAAAGTCATGACTCACTGTGACTCAGGCCTAGAATGCTGCCTTCTGATTTCAGAGGTTATCCTATAAAATGTTGACACTTGAGTAAGATTCGTTTCTATGGCTACGTCAGAAGAAAGGTTAAATTAAGAGAAAGTGTGTCTGGAGATCTGATCAATGCGATCCACACTGCAGACATCTGAGATGTAACAGCCTCTCAGAGTGTGACTGTCATTCCTACTCATTCCCACAGACAAGAGCCTGGCAGGTGGGCTTACACAGCTGGTCCAGAACCCCCGGAGCTATTCCCATCGCAGGGTTCCTGACGTGGAGCAGCAAATGCTGCCAGCAAAGTAGGACCACGAGGCCGGCTCCAGAAAGGCCCCCAAAAATTGTCTGGAGACTTAATGATCCTTTCAACACCCTTAATGTGGACTGCTAAGTACTGAGAAAGGGTGAAGGGCACCACTTCCCTGTTTGAGAAGTCAAAAACATATTTAAGACACTGGCTGTGCCCACAGCGGGGAGTGGTACTTTGCCCCTCCAGACTTGTTCTGCAGAGAGTTGTCCAAGCTGGACTTGCTCCTGACACTCAGGATTGACCGCCGGCCTAGGCACAGACCAGTGCTCGCGTCCCCTCCCCGGCAAGAGGGCTCAGCCCTGGCACCCACAGCCACCCACCATCACCTTCCCTCCCTCCCCTGACATGTCGGGCCCTCTCGACCACAGCTGCTTTTTGATGGAGCTACAGCAGTAAAGAAAGCAGGACAAAGCGGGAGGAGGAACAATCTGAAAAAGAGATTAAGAGAAAAAGCAAAACAGAACTCTCTGAAGACAAGGGTGGGCAAAAAGCAACTCAGCCCTCGTGTTGCTTTGGGGTGTGGCACTGGGAAAGCAGAGCCCGGACCACTGGGACAGGGCCCGCAGCGGCTGCACCTTCACCCATAGTGGGCGACACTGCCCTTGTCCACTCCCACCTCTGACCAAGCTTCCACTCAAAATGTCTCAGAAGAAAAAGGTGTAAGAAAAAAGTCATAAACTCGACAAGCCTGCACCATTTAGCAAACTTAGAAGAGGGTGCCTGTTTACCCGACATGCTGCTGTCCAGACAGATGGATGTGAGTAACCAACGAACTAGGCAGGAGGGTAAACACCTGCACTGACTGCTATGGAATCACAAGGCAATCTCCCTCTGAGACATGACCAGCTCCAGACACACAAGTCCCGTGCACGGCTCACCCTCTGTGCAGCCATATGTCAGGGGTGGGCACTGAGCATACCCCAGCCGCTCTGAGCACTACAAGCGCCCTCCTGACCTAAAGAACTGGGGTGGATGTGGCTGCCAGGTTCACCCTGCAACCACACAGATGGGCCACATGCTCAGACCATGCCCTGGCTTGGGAAGTTGACTTATTCTCATGGAACTCAACACAGTGGTGAGAAAGGTGGGGTTGGTGCCGTGGCTACTGACTTGCTAATGACATTTTCCAGGGAATCCGGTGCCCTGTTGCTCAAGGGGTCTTCCATCTTGGCTACAATGGCGTTCTGCCGATCATTGTTGAGTATTACTGTAGTCTGGGGGACGATGCTATGGAACAAAAGAATCACAAAGAAAAAGAAGACCTTAAAACAACAACATTCATTTTAAGAGTACATAAGAATTATTCAATACAGTCAACTCCCAGTGACCTGAACTAAAGGAGGGAAGTGGCCCCAAAGAGAAATCACTTAAAGTAATTTACACTGAGTAAGAATAAATTGGAGATGGGGATTTTTTAACAGAGAATTTAACTTTCCTAATTGGTATTTTCAGTTTGCACTACTGGACAATATAGGGAAGCTGAGCTAAGGGAATTAAAATACTTTATACAGAACAAATAGATATCACAAGTTATCATGCACTGCTAACAAGGTCTCTGAAGTAATACACTTGGCATGAAACCAGCTTGACATTTTTACTCATTCCATCCCACTAACTCCTACATGGCAGCTCTAAACTTTGGTAACTGTATACACATCGATAGCATTCCAAAATGTCTGCACTCAAAAGAACGTGGCCGGGCCGGCCCGTGGCTCACTCGGGAGAGTGTGGTGCTGATAACACCAAAGCCACAGGTTCGGATCCCATATAGGGATGGCCGGTTGCTCACTGGGTGTTGCTGACAACACCAAGTCAAGGGTTAAGATCCCCTTACCGGTCATCTTTTAAAAAAAAAAAAAAAAAAAAAAAGGATGTGGCCAACATCACATGGAGACTGTGAACAGAAGGACACAGCACTTACTACCTCCAGGTTCTACCGGGAAGTGCATGAACTACAACCAGAGGGCCTCGGGGTTTCAACTGAAAGAAAAATTATTCTACAAAAGAACCGGCCATGATCCAGGAACCGCCACAGCCGGCAACATCCTAGTTGGAAGCTCCAGTGTCTCAGAAGGCAGCAGCAGACACAGACTCAACTCAAGGGCCCACACTTGTATTTCTCAGTCATTAATCTTTTAACCCTTAGCGCTCTGTGGCCACAGAAGTTTCTGAGGTGTGCTTTGCTGCAGGACGCTGGGGAGCAAGGAGCACTGGGAAGGCAGTCTCACCACCGAGAGTGATGCGCCACTCCTGGATTTCACTCTGCAAAACCTACCTGGGGGGAAAGACTGCTTTTCTGTGACTTGCACACATGAAAATCCAGCCTAGTGTCACGGCCACACAATAGTAAATGTCCCCCCATCGGGTGCCCATTAGGGTGCCATGTCAGGCCCAAGTAAATCCCAGGACCACAGGGAAGGGGGTGGGGGGCTCTAAAATAAAAGCAAAACTGCATTTCACTCAAGGGTATTATTATTTTTTTCAGTTACTCTACTTATTCTTTGGTGACACCTAGAGTAACCCATCAAACCCTGACAAATGATCCGCAGGTCAGACATCAAAAGTAACCTAGGTGACTTTTGACTTGCTTATTGCCGTCACCTACAGGCTTCGACAATCTCAAGCTCTCATCTGTGTAAAACAGGAGACTGAGATGGCTTGTGTAAGCTTGGTATTTTCCCAACATGTATTCCATGAAAGGCCAGCATCCCCAGGATCCTACATACACACACACACACACTCTCTAATGGAAATTCACAATGGACATTAGCACATTAAAGGTCTGAGAACAAATCTTAATAGGTTAAAATTGATTCATGCCACTCTCTGACAAAGTGTTTGACTAAACACACCTTTTTTCCTTGAAGATCTTACTAAGATCTAGACATCAGGCTCTGAGGTAGCCAGTTTCCAGAGGTGCGCAAGGCTTTCCAGGGGCTTGTGCGTGTGGATAGCTCTCAGCAACTCAGCTTCCAGAACTTCACCTTCCAGAAGGTACTATCTCCTAAAAACGACTCTCCTTCAGACAGTACCTTTGCACAAAGCCCTGTTCTCACTTGAAAAGAAAGGACCTCTGGCTATGACTGTCCTGAGGTGCCCTGTCTGTGCAGGATGTGAGGCCCAGGAGCAAATGCAGGTGGGCGTGGGCATGGCACACGGGCAAGAGTGCGGTGCCTCATGGCTGACGGGACGATGCTGTGGTGAGTTAGCTGGTTTACAATCCACTGCCTTCAACAAAGCTGATGGAGGACCTAGGTGAGCTGTCAGCTCATAGATCATCAAAAGTAATTTTTGAAGACAAACCACTAAGATTTTTGGCACATAACTTGAAGAATCAAGGGCCTCCTTCCTCTCCCACACACTTATTTATGTGAACAAAGTTTCTCAGCACTCAGAACTATAAAAACTAAAAGCAGAAACAGAACCAATGTTGAATCCTGTTGCATATAAACAGTAAGTCAAAATCATCCATGCATTCAGAAATTAACTACAACAAAAACCGGATCCATCTCCCCGAGAACACATTCAGAATACTGCATGATTACGACTTAGTCATGAGCAGGTCACATGTTTATGTTGTCTTGCTCAACTATGCGCAACTACTCATTGTGAGTGACTCAATGCAGAAGCGTTTTCCTAACCTTAGGGCCTCTCAGTCACAGGACATAAACTTTTCAGCTTCATTTTATATCCATATTTCTGCTGCAAAGGAATGCAGCAGCCTGGTTAACAGGATAAAATTCTGTGATAAAAACAAAATGGACATAAAAGTTCAAAAAGCAAACGGAACCATGTGAGAGTTGATGGTCAAAAGCTTATGCAAGGTACAGAAAGGACATTGTTGGGAGGGAGGGGGGAGAGGGAGGAGGGAGGGAGGTTTCGGTAATGGGCCACAATAATCGACCACATTGTATATGAACAAAATTAAAAAAAAAAAAAAAAAAAAGCTATGCAAGGGATTTTAAATGGATGATGGTATTTAGATTATAATGGCAACATTTAAGAGAGCAATGAATCAGTTTGGTTTTTAAATATCAATATTACAATATGCCAGAAATTATACCCTTTCAACTAATGCAATTTTTATCAGCCTCAAATTGTACAAAAAAAAATTTAGTTTTCCAAAAATTACAGAACATTCATATCACGTTAAGAAGAATGAAGTAGTTGTCTAAGGGTTAATATGGAAGAAGTGCCACAGTAACATTAAGTGGCAAAAAATGCATCAGTAAATGTAGATGTGTGTGTACATGCAAATGTTTCTGGAAGGAGACTCTCAAGAAACTGGGGTGGGTAATTGTAGTGGACTGAATTATGTTCCTCCCCTCACTGTGACTGTTAAGAGGGTGGTAAATCCTATTATGTTAATTGAAAGGTGGAGCCTTGAAGAGGTGATTGGATTGCAGGACAATGTAGTAGTGAATGGATTAAAAATGGTGGTCAGGGGCGTGGTTCTGAGGGCTTTAAAAGAAAGGAGAGTCTCTTGCTCTCTCTGCTTCTACTATCTTGCAAAGTGAGACCCCTGGGTCACTGTCGCCACCACCAGATGGACTTTGGATTTCCCAGCCTCAGAAACTGTAAGCGATAATTTTCATTTTCTTTATAAATCACCCAGTTCCAGGTAATTTTGTTATAAGCAACAAAAATGGACTAATTCAGTAATTATAAAAAAGCTCTCGCTCTCCTGCATTGCTAGGACTTTCTGAACATGCTGGTGTGTTCTCTTCATGTCACGGGTGTACGACGACAGGTCCTTGTTTCTCTTTTCACTTTGTGGGACGGCCTTCTGAGGTGTGCACTTGCCTGGGCTGAGCTACAGTCTCCAGTGACTCAAACACTAAACTGGTGCTGCTGGGCAGGGATTTTGCAGACGACATTAAACCCTAATTAGTCCACTTTAAGTTCATCAAAGAGGAGATTATTCTGGGTGGGCCTGACCCTCCCAGGTGGGTCTTTTAAAAAGAAGTTCAGGCTCTCCTGGGTCTCAGAGCTCCTGCCTGTGGGGTTCCAGGCTGCTCATCCCCTTCTCTTCCTGACACCCATCCCACAGGCTTCACACTTGCTTAATGGCCCCACAACTGTGTGAACCAGTTCCTTGTAATAAATCCCTCACAGGGTTCTCTCTCTCTCTCTCTCTCTCTCTCTCACACACACACACACACACACACACACACCCTCGAACCAGTTCTGCTTCTGTGGTTGAACCCTGACTCACACACTTTGAAAAACTATAGATTCACAAGAAGTTATAAAGAGAGTACATAAAGTCCTGTGTGCCTTTCATCCAGCATCCCCTGATGGGGACACTCTATGGAGCCTGCCGTACCATGGCAAAAGCAGGAAAGGGACACTGGAACAATTCTGTGAGTGAAACTATAGGCCTTGTCGCTGATTCCTGTATGCGTGGGTAGTACTGGGCAGCTTGGTCCTATGCACAGGTCCGTGTAGCCACCACCACCAAGATGCAGAGCTGTCCCGTCTCCAATAAGGAGCTCCTCCATCTGCTCCCACTTTGTCCCCCACAGTCACTCCTCTGCTCGCCATTGCTACAGTTCTGACGTTTCAAGAACGTCACAGAGATGGCACCACACAGCCCTGAGTTCCACGCCCGTGGACGCACATGCTGGGGGATGGTCCCTTTTGGTTGCTGAGGTGTTCCATGGCCTGGATGCACAGTTTGTTGAACCACTCACACACTGAAGTGCACTCGGGGTATTCACGGGTTTGGGCTATTACAATAAAGCTGCCATTAACATTTGTGTACAGGTTTCTGTGTGGATGTAGTTTTCAATCCCCTGAGATAAATGCCCAAGAATGCGGTGATGCTGGGCCCCATGGCAGGTGCAGCTGAGCATCACTGGACACTGCCATGCTGTGTTCCAGGGCGCTGCACCAGTCTCCATCCCCACCTGCAGTGGGTGTGAGGTCCAGTTTCTCCACGCCCTCACCAGCATCTGGTGTCATCCCGATGTTTATTTCAGGCATGCAGTGGTGTCTCCCTGTGATGTTAATTTCTATTTCCCTGACGGAAAATGAGGTTGAGCATTGTTTCACGTACTTATCTGTCATCTGCACATCCTCTTTGGTAAAAACACTTGTTCGCGTTTCTCATCCATTTTCTAGTTGAATTGTTTCTCTTTTTACTGTTAAGTTTTGAGAGTTCTTTATTCGATACATGGGTCCTTTGTCAGATGTGTAGGTGGCAAGCATTTTCTCCTTGTCTGTAGCTTGTCTTTCCATCCTCTTAACAGGTCTTTCACAGAATAAAAGTTGTAAGTTTTCATCAAGTCTAACTTATTTTTTCCTTCATTGATCATGCATTTAGCGTCGAGTCTAAGAATTCTTTTCCTAGTCCTAGGTCCCACAGATCTTCTCCTATGTTTTCATTCCAAAGTTTTATAGTTTTACATTTTACATTTAAATCTGCTGATCCATTTTAAATCAATTTTTGTACAAGGTGTGAGTTTACATCAAGATTCATTTCTCTTATTTTGCCTGTGGGTGGATGTCTAGCTGCTCTAGCACTTCTGCTAGAAAGGCTGTCCTTTCTCCCTGAGGCTCACTTCTGCCAACCATCTGTGGGGCATGCCTGCCGGTCTACTTCTGGGTTCTCTATTCTGCTCCATTGATCAATTATCTACCCTCTGTCATTTTGCTTCTTAAAAATTCTTTCGGGCCGGCCCATGGCTCACTCAGGAGAGTGCGGTGCTGATAACACCAAGGCCACAGGTTCAGATCCTACACCGGGATGTCCGGTTCGCTCACTGGCTGGGCGTGGTGCTGACAACACCAAGTCAAGGGTTGAAATCCCCTTACCGGTCATCTTAAAAAAAAAAAAAAAAATTCTTTCTATCCATACTTTCACCATCTTAAATGAACTACCTATACCTCTACCTAAAACCATGTTTGCCTTCTGCAAAAATTAAGGAAAAGGGAAATGTTAAAGCTACACACGCTGTCCTGCCTGTTTTAATTCTAAGGTGATGCTACTTCATGAAATTCAGTTATAAGAGCTGAATATTCTTGCCTATGTACATTATGGACATTATTCAGAAGTAAAACATTCACTGCGGTGTGGCCAGTGACAGGGAGCAAACAAGGACCCTCCATACTTTGTGGACAGTGACTGACTGTGCCTGCAGGACCCACATAGACCCCAGCACAGAGGTACTTCTGACCTCATCAACCACTCACCTGGGGCAAGGCCACCCCCAGGGCTTCAGGTGAAACAAGCCACTCAGTCCCAGCAGCATGAGACGGGCCCTGCAGTGCCTGTGTTGTGCAGACAGCAGCCCGTGCGCAGAAAGGCTGGGAGTCTGTCCAAGAGTGGCAGAGTTAGAATTGAGCCCAAAGTCCTCCTGTGACAGACAGAGCCAACACCCTTAACCCAAATCAACAAAGCACAAGTCTACAACCCACTACTTCTTACACATCAGAATTTTCTGGGGAAGCTGGGCCCACCTCCAAAAAGAGCCTGAACTTTTTTTTTTTTTTTTAAACAATTCCCCAGGTAATACTGATGGGTACCCATGGTTTAAAAAACAAAACGACAAAAGTACACACATAACAATGTATCAAAGACCTCGGAGATGTGAATCTGCTCTGCTCACTTTCCCCGCACAGCACCTACACCTTCTAATCTATTATATGGTTTACTTATTGCATTTACTTTATCGTGTAGTCTCCCCTGTACAGAGATCTTTTTGTCTCTTTTGTTCAAGGATACATCCCAAGCGCCTAGAATAATGCCTAGTACACAGTTGAAGCCTGTTTGTTTAAGATATGAGTTTAAGTTAAATGCCTCTAGATTCCATGGTCCTCATGCTGCTAGTCTGTGCTAAAATAAAAAAGACAGAAAATTATGAATCAGAAGAGAACCCTAAGAACATGACACCTAGAAGACGGCCTAAAATGTTCTCATTCACTGGACAGAGGGTGACTTTGAATTCTAGAAGATGCTAAACAGGATGACTTAAAATTTCAGGGATTTGCTAATTGTAAGCCCAGCATATACCACAAGGACTGGCCCAATATTAGGCACTTGGTGAATGATAAGTGTCGATACTACTAATTTTTTAAACCTCACAGGATTGTCATGCATTATCTCATTTATAGCAACCCTAGCTTACTATTTTTATCCCCATTTTACTGATGAAGAAACTGATGCTTGAAAAGATTAAGAATCTGCACAAGGTCTCACCATTTATTGGTGGAAGCACCTGTGTTCGGAACCAAGTATCTCTCATGCTCTTAGTCACTTGCTGGTCAAAAATAGTAATAATCCTTTTTTCACCACTGTTGCAACTTTCAGTGTTTGAGTAGTTTAACTGTTTTAGTTTAACGGATTTAAAACAAAGTATCTTCAGCTCTCAGAGTGGTCATGGCAAACATTATCCAAGCTATGCTTTCAGGAAGCTGCTCTGCCATAAAGTTAAGAGCACCTGTACTACTATCTCAGAAAACTGACCTGTTTGTGCCTTTGCTCATCATTCACACAAAACAAAGTATCATTTGAATGTACACCAAATGACTCTGTTCAAGTATTTACAAAAAAGGCACCAAAATAAATGACATAAAAAAATCCTCTCCTTGAAAAATGGATTTAGGGCTGGCCTGTGGCTCACTTGGGAGAGTGCGGTGCTGAAAACACCAAGGCCACAGGTTTGGATCCCTATATAGGGATGGCCGGTTAGCTCGCTTGGGAGAGTGTGATGCTGACAACACCAAGTCAAGAGTTAAGATCCCCTCACCGGTCATCTTTTTTAAAAAGAAAAAGAAGAAAGAAAAGAAAGAAAAGAAAGAAAAGAAAGAAAGAAAAGAAAAATGGATTTAAACTATTTTTCATAAGTTTGTGTCTGCCATGTTTTATTACAAAAGGAAAACTAAAACTAAGTTTCTCTGTGCCCGAGAACCTGGAAAACCATACAATGTCAAGTGTAGACAAGGACACAGCGAGGAGGCAGACAGGGGAGGGCAACACCCAGGACAAGGGTGTGGCCAACACTTGAGAGGGGCCAATTATCTGGTCTGTGGGGCCAGCAAGAAAAACATGCAGAGCCTAGAGTGTTCTTTTCTCAAGAGAGAAAAGAATACAATGACAGTGAGGCTAGAGAATCCAGAGACTGCACCAACTACTGCATGCAAGAGCTGCACACTTTAGACCTGTGCAGCTTACAGACTGCTGCAGGAGCTCTGACTTGGAATTTGCTCCAGTCTATAAATACTTCAGAGGCTCCGGACTGGATTCTGAAAAAACACACACACGCACGCACACACACACACAGACTGACTCTCTCTCTCTCTCTCTCTCTCTCTCTCTCTCTGGGTCCTGTCACAGAGAACCCTCAGAGCCAGGACAGCAAGAGTTTACAGCTTCAAGCCGTCTCCAGCTCACTGCCATGGAACAAGCCTGGAACACCACACTGGCTTGGCTCTGCAGCTGTCACTAGGCTTGTGGGGAAAGGGGGCCACATGCATCGGTGCCCTGGGGTTAGACCAAGACAACAGTTCTTACATTCCCCTGCAGAATGGAGCTTGGGTGAATAGCACAGTCACTCCTTACTCCAGCTATCAAGGACAACATCCACAGCACTGACAGTGTTTCCTCCGGGTAGAGGCTCACCCGGGAAATATGAGACACCAATTCCTGCCACCTGTGGGAAGCCACCACAGTCCACAGTGGTGACTCCAGACACATATCTGCCTCAGGAACAAACCACCACAGGTGGGGAAGGATGCCCACAACTGTGCTCTTGGCCTAAAGCTCCACTTACACACTGAGACTAAGAGGACATTGCAGTCTTAGGGGAAAGAAAGCACTAACCCTCCGAAGGTGGGTTTAAACAACTCAGAAATGTCCAAAGGCCAAACCCGCTGAACGCTCTGTACCTGCTGAGCGCTTAGGGAGTGAGACACCCTGCCTGCGGGCCTCCCCCTTCTGGTGCTCATGTGAACCCAGACCAGGCACGACCTTCCTTTGGTGCCTCTGTCCGACAAGAGCTTCATGTGGGCCGTGCAATGTGTGGTGCCCTCCACTCCCACGTGTCACACAGCGACAGACAGCTGTGTTTTCTGTGGCAGGGAGATGAAAGATCCCATCAGAACACTTGACAAATATATATATATATTTTTTTTTTTTTTCCTTTTTGTCTTTTTTCATGACCAGTAACGGGACTGCAACCCTCAGTGTCGCACCCGTACCGCGACCGGCAACGGGATCGCAACCCTCAGTGTCGCGCCCGCACCATGCTCAACCAGTGAGCGGACCGGTCTCTATATGGGATCCGAACCCTCGGTGGGAGCACTGCTGCGCTCCCAAGCACCGCACTCTACCAAGTGTGCCTCCGGGCCGGCCCTTGACAAACATTTTTTAAAGTTCCTGCCTCTCTCCCAGCCAGAGGTGAGCCTCATTCAATTATCCTCTGCTGACACTGATCATTATTCCTCTTACAATGCAAAGTAACTATTTGTCAAGTTCAGTTTAGAAAATCTGTATTATATTAATTTTCTAATTTTTGTGAATTATCTCAAAGGAAAAAAACTCAACGAAAGCAACCTAACAAAAAAATCTCAAGTAATTTTTTCTGCTTTCTACTTGTAATAAAAGTTAGATTTCTTTTAAAGCCCACAGATATTTGCCTAGTACATGTTCTCCCAGGCACTGTTACACTACTACTCCTGCATGACGCACAAGAGCCTGCGTCATAAAGAAATAAGAGACTGTGTTCGATTCAAGCCCGTTTCCCTTTCCATGAGGTGGTGCTGACCCAGGAGCCACTGTGCCCAGGCTGTCCATGAGCCTTGTGACTAGTGCTCATCCGTGGAATGTAAACAGCAGAGAGGTGTGTCTCTTTCAGGCCAGTGGCTTTGAAAAGGACATGCCTTCTCCAGTCTTTCCCCTTCCCAGGCTGAGGACCCTGAGGCCTTAAGAGTTGGCAGAACCAATCTATGGAAGGTGCTGGCATCAGAACCACACAGGACAACTGTGGGAAGACCAGAACTGCCCATGCCGCAGCAAGAGCGAAAGTGAGAGGTACCTCCCATGGTGCCAACCCACAGTCTAGGGGACGCTCATTACAGCAGCTCATGTTACCCAACCAGTACAGTAAGCATGCAAATTAATCAAGCGTGTACTAAAACTTGTTTTATAGGGTTTATTTCTATTGCTTGCAGGTTAAAGATTAAAAAGTCATAAAAACCAGGAACCCCACCCCCCCCCCCAAGATACAAAAGAACTCTTAGGGATGAATGTAGATCAGCATTAAAAATGTCTTTCCAATATCTAATGAGATAAGCAAAATATAGTCTAAAACCAGCCCTCAAATACCCAACTGCATCAGAGAAATGGGAATAACAAGACCAAACACCAACCCAAACCCAAACCAGCTGCTGAAGGAGGAAGAAGCTTTCAGAGCTGCCTGGCTCTAAAAGGCTCAAGACCTAAATAAACATGCCCCCTAGGCCCCCCAAGAAGCCACACTTGTACACTGACAGAATGCTGTGAATCCAAACTCATAGTCCCAAATCAGGAAAAGAGCAAGTTGGTTAGAATGTATATTTTTTCTTCTTCTTTCTCAGGAGCTATAGAAATAACTACTAATGAAAACAACAACAACAACAACAAAAAAAAAAAATGAAGAAAGGAAAGTCAACGTGAGGAACAACTCTCAGGTGCAAGTCAGTGCTCGTGCCTGCACAGAAGAGCAGGAGTCTTGCATGTGAGGTCCTCAGCAGTACACCTGCGACAGATACTCTGAACACTCAGAAGACACCTCGAATTGGATCTTGGTGTATTCCACTTTCCTATAAAAGGAAAAATGGCCAATTCTAGGACTGGGGCAGGGAATGCACAAGGTAAGCCTGGAGAAGCATCTTGTAAGTAAGGAAGTATTAAAAAAAACAATGTGGGTCATATGTCACAGGGGCACAGAAGTCAACTGAAAGAGCTCCCAATGGCCAAGCCGGAACAATTTGAGCAACAGAACTAAGTGGTATAAGATTATTCTAACCCAAAGCATAAAATAAATATCCATGAGTCCACACTGTAAATTAATAAATGGGGAATAAGAGTTAAATCTCCTATGCAGAATAACAAGTAACGTCTGTAGATGCTCTGCCCTCTAGGAGGTCGGGCATAACTCCCCACTCCTTAAGCCAGGGTTGGGCAGAGCAACCTACAGACATTTTAAAGATACTATGGGAACACCATGAAAAATATCATGCTAATAAATTCCAGAATTTAAATGAAAAGGAAAAATCCCTTGAGAGACACAAATTAAACAATAACTCAAAAAACTGTATATTTACTAAAGCAGTTGAATCCATGATTATAAAAACTAGGCCCAGATGGCTTCACTGGCAAATTCTTTCAAATATTTAAGGAAGAAATAAAATTAATCCTATACAAATATGTTCAAAAAATAGAAAATGAGGGGCAACTTCCTGGCATTTTTTCGAGGTCAGAATAATCATAGTAACAAAACAGATAAAGACATGTCAAAAAAAGAAAACCACAGACTAATATAACCCCATGAACATAGACATGAAAACTCTTAATTAAATATTAGCAAATTGATCCAACAAAATATAAAAAGGGTAATACATATGATCAAGTCAGGTTTATTATAACATAAATGCCAAGGTTGGTTTAGCATTCAAAATCAATGTAATTCACTGTAACAAGAGAATCAAGAAGAAAAACCACACATCTACCTGAGATGTCAGGTAGATACAGAAAAAGCACATGAAAATTCAATGCCTACTCATGAAAAGAAAATCAAGAAATAAGGAATAGAAAGGAACTTCAACCTGATAAAGAGCATCTACGAAAAATTTACGGATAACATCTTACTTAATGATGAAAGACTGGATGCTTTCACTCAAAGATCAGGAATAAGGCAAAAATCTATTTTAAAAAAGAAAATATTAAAATGGAGATCACAACCAACACAGTAAAGTAAGACAAGGTATAGAAATTTAATACAAAGAAGTAAAACTCTTTTTATTTAAAGAAAACATAATCATGTACGTTAAAAAAAATCCTACAGTAAAGGACTAAAACAACTGAATTTAGAAATGACACAGGATAAAGGTTAGGATAGAAAAATCTATAGTATTTTCATATGCTACCAGTAAACAACTGGAAACTGAAATTTAATACACAATACCATTTATTATAGTATCTATAAGCATGAAATATTTACAAATGAATTTAACAAAATATGTACAGGAGCTGTACACTAAAAACTATAAAACACTGCTGAGAGAAAGACCTGCATAGAGAGAGATATACCATGTTCATGAATTAGAAGATACGATATTATTAAGATGGCAATTCCCACCAAATTGATCTACAGATTCGACACAGTCCCGATCAATGAATTATGAGTTACTCTAAAATTAAAGAAGTGCTCCAAATTATTAGAATGTACATGACCTATTAAAACATTTAACTATATGTTTATTATCAGCTTTGGTTATTAAGTCTGTATATCTGAGTCATTGGATTATGTTAATGATTCCCTAAGTAGCATATATGTAAACTGTATGTTTTCTTTGGCTAGTACCAGTCCTGACATGTAGAGGGTATCATAATGAGGTCACCAAAAGTATGCAGCTGAGTAAGGTAATGTAGACCAGGCAGGAAGAGAAATCATATGTACACAAAACTAAATGGAAGAATCCAAAATTCAAAATTCTGCAAGGAAAAAACTAACCCAGTCTGTCATGGCTGAGACCAAACCATTTCGTCACAATTCAAATAGCCCTATCATGAGTCTGTCACATTCTAAAGCCTATGAAATGCTATACTTTTGACTGAGAATGTCAACGACCCCAAACTGGAAACACTAGGAACACCGGTTCACCCCTGCCAAGACTCCAGTGCTCAAACGGTAGAACAGAGACTCTCAGAGTGAGACCCTTCTCTGCCAAGAAGCCATGAAGGCTACAAAAAACAGAACACCCCTTCCACAAATATCTATCATCATTTAAAACAAAAGATCCTTCAGGAAATAAAGAATCAGCAAGCAGCACATTAGAAGGAATTCAAATAATTTCTTAATCACATATTTCAATTCTCTGTGGGTCAATAGTCAGTTTTGAGGGAAAAAAAGAAGATAAATTTCCCCTCCGTAAGTTTTACATGACCCATCACTCTGAAAGAGAAACGTTAAATCACTTTTTAAAAAATTCTGAGAACCAATATCATAAAGAACCCTCTGATTTATTACGGTTGTTTTAAAGGTGTAGAAACACGCTAAAGCTTTAATTTTTAAGCTTTTAAAAATAAAACTATCACTTTTAAACATAAGAAATAAGAACATTTTTCTATTTAGTCAGTATGTTCAGTTAATAAAAACAAAGCAGAAACAACTGGGTTTTGAGTTGCTATCTGAGTTATCAAGTAGTCTGGTTCCATAAGAGACCGTTGGACAAACAGATACCCCATCACTTGATCTATGTATGGTGTGCACACAACCATGCTGTTCTGCATCAAGCCAAAACAAATGTGGGTCAAATGAGTCCCACAAAAGTATGTATTGGAGGGCCGGCCCGGTGGCGCGCTGCTACAATGCGCCGCTTGGGAAGCGCGGCGAGGGTTCGGATCCCACATACAGACCGGCCGCTCACTGGCTGAGCGAGGTGCGGGAGCAACACCGAGGGTTGCGATCCCGTAGCCAGTCCCGGTCCGGTACGGGCGCGACACTGAGGGTTGCGATCCGTTGCCGGTCACGAAAAAAAGACAAAAAAAAAAGTATGTATTGGAAACTTGATCTCTATTGTAACAGTGTTAAGAGGGTGGCAAATCCTATTTTGGTATTTGAAAGGTGAGGCCTTTGAGAGGTGATTGGATCTAGAGGACCATACCCTTGTGAATGGATGATCCATTCATAGAGTAATGGGTTGATAGTTTAATGAGTGATCATGGGCGTGGTTCTGATGGCTTTATAAAGAGAGCGAGTGAGAAAATTAGCTCTCTTGCTCATGCCATTCTCTTGCCATGTGATACCCTGCATGGCCATGGGACCCTGTAGAGAGCTCCCACCTAGAAGAAGGCCCTCACCGAATGCACCCGCCGGACCCTGGACTTCTCAGCCTCCAAAACTGTAAGAAATAAATTTTGTTTCTTTATGAATTACCTATTTTCAGGTATTCTGTCATAAGCAACAGAAACAGACTAATATACCTAATGTGCTTCCTTCAAATGTCTCTGTGTCTAACTTCAAAGAAGTGCAGAAAAAGGGTTTTCACATTTATCTGTAGAAATGCAGCTGTACATGCGCTTGAGCCCCTCAGGCCATGTAGTAAAATGCTGGCCCTTACTGAGACCTCACAGCCCAGCATTCACAGGATGGGTCTGCTAACCAACGGTCTGCCACAACTTAACACAGAACGCTTCAGCATTTACGACTCCCAACAGCCTGCCAAACACCGTAACAGTTAAAACCCATGTCACTACACCTAGAATTACAATTAAGCAAAAATCGGAATTTATGGCACACCTGCAGGAAGAAAAAAAGCATTAAAATAAATAAAATAAATAAAGTCCATCTTTCTTGTCCCCAAGTAGAGCACTATTGTTGGATGAAACCCCATCCGAGCAACCTCAAGAACATATTTATTACAATGATTAAGCTTTAGCTTCAAAGAAAAAAGGCTTTATTTCTTTTTTTCTTCTTCTTTTTCTTGAATTTATTTATAGACTCTCATTCAGGTGTAGAATCTGAAAATCTGTATCCAAAATGCCAACTGAGTTTGGCAATATTTCACTGTCTTCTGTGTTCCAGGGAGTAAAAAGAATACCTCTCAGCATTGATAGCACAGGCTATTCCAAGCCAGCTTTAATTAGAGATACCCAACAGGTGGAGTGGATTCCAGTAAGGGGGGTGGGGGAGCTTAGTGGCGTGCCCTCCCGCCGTGAGGCTGTGCTGGCTCTGGCCATGTGCAGCCCCCCAGATGAAGGGCAAGTGGTCCTTCAGAGGTCAGCTTCTCGTCCACTCTCCAGAGGCTGCATTACAGCTGGTTTTTCTTTCTATTAATCTTACATTAATTTGTGTAAGTAATGGTTTTATTAACAATATTAATAGACCTCATGCCAATATACAGTAAATGTATTCTACAGTGGGTTGATATTACCCTGCCGATACGATTTTTTTAAAGCCAGGAAAACTAGCTAATTTGAGTTAAATACATTATAAATTTGGGTCAGTATTAGAAAACTTTGATTTTACCAAATATACACACAGAGATACACACAGAAAACCATGGCAGGTCTCTACATGACAAAATCTTTCCCCTGTATGAGGGAAACATAGTGAAATTTCTGACCATAAGAGTTACTAATCATGTCGTCCCACTAGCCCCACAATCACCGAAGGCAGTAATAAGGACGGTGGCTCCCTGCAGCCTGGAAATGCCTCTGAGTGAGCAGATCTATCACTGGATAACTCAAAACTCAGAGGAACATGCACAGCCATCAGGAGATACAGGCTCAGCATCAGTGGTGCCAGCCTCTCTCTCGCCAGCCCCTGCTTTAGTGAGCGCAGTGCTGTCATCATCGAATGGCGGGAGAATCCCGACGCTAAGCAGCTCTAAGAGCAGACCTAAGCTATCTTCCCATCTTCTTTTAAAGACAAAGAAACTGGAAACTGAGACTGAAAACAATGGTATGACTCGGCTAAGGCCACCCCAACAGTATCAGGCCAGGGTAACGAACAGTGACACCCAAAGGCCGAAGCTCCTCCCAAATAAGGCATTTTCCAGGCCCAAACCATAACTGAAATCACACTGTCAGTCTCTTAAACTCTTCTTCATCCACAGTAAATTCTCCCACCCAACCCTGATGAAACCATCACAAATTATCCATTGTGGAATCTAAATGAACCAATTTTGTCAACACTTTCCCTAACTTCTAAAGATGACCTGCTCCAATCACAAGTACAGAAGTGACAAGGCAGCCATTCTCAGAATGTGCAAAGTTCTGGGGGCAGGAAAGGTGTTGTTCATCCTTCTGCTGTATCCTGTGGAACAGCGGTTCTCAATAGAGGTGCCCAGGGGTGCTGTGAAGTCCAATGGGACACACGGTTGACATGATTAAGATGTCGGAATTGAGTGGGTACAGGACAAGGAGGCTGAGACGCCCTCCAATGCATAAAACACCCTCACCTAACAAAAAATACTCCCGCACAAATTTCAAGTGTCCCAAACACCATACGAGTGAAAAACATGCTTTTAACTCTCTGAACCCAGAGTCTTACTCCATACAACATTTATACGTGGGGCCGGCCCGGTGGCGCACTGCTACAGTGCACCACTTGGGAGTGTGGCGGCGCTCCCGCCGAGGGTTCGGATCCCACATACAGACCGGTTCCCGCTCACTGGCTGAGCGAGGTGCGGGCGCAACACCGAGGGTTGCGATTCCGTTGCCAGCCCCGGTCCGGTACAGGCGCGACACCAAGGGTTGCGATCCGTTGCCGGACATGAAAAAAGGGAAAAAAAAAAAAAAAATTTATACGTGAAATATTTTTGCATAGTTTTAATATAACTTGAATTTTCCAGGAATTCAACTATTGTATGAATCTAGAAAAAAATTATACTACTGGCAGAAAACACACTGGTGACCTTTCACAGCACAGGATAAACTCAGCATAAAGGCCTCATCTCTGAGTGATGCATGACAATGCCCACCTCCCCTCTCTGAACTGAGATGCCAGATTCTACCACCACCATGTGGAGATCAGGGGTAGGGCCCAAGTAGGGTTTCAAACACACCAGGGCAGTTATGAGAATTAGAAGCGGCCTTATAAATCACAACAGCACAGCAGGTATTATCCGGAGCTATCCCAGACAAACCAGGACAGTGGTCACCTTGATACTGGGACATGTTTGTGAGCATCCAAAAACCAACTAGCAAAGGAACCCCTCCCCTCCCTTCCCACATTCACCTGTAAAGTCCACAAAGCACTTAACACTGCTCTTGCCGCGAGTGCACAAAGAGAGGGTGGCACCCAGCAGATGTCAGCAGCAAGGCCACTGTAGTCCCTCTAGGCTTGCTGTGCCCCCTTGCCCACCACCATCTCATCACCCTCACAGAAAACCAGGGCAAGAGGCTGCACTTGGTTCATAGAACCTAAAGAGAATAGCCCTTAGTAAAAGGGCTTCAAGCTCTCACCAAGAGACTGCCACAAATATGACTTTATTTTTTTTAGCCAGTGTGGGAAAGGATAAAAATGCCCATAGGACCGATAGTAACTGCCGCCTGGAGCCTGAGATTTAGCTCATGAGCTAAAGTATCTGATACAATGCCTTGGACTAACATACATTAGCAGGCCAGAGACTTTCTAAGACATCTTTCCAAGCTAAGTATTCATAAAGTTTCAATTCAAACAGTACATAAATTACTATATATCTCTCTAGGATTAAGCTCTAAATATTTTTTTTAAAAATAGGAACAACAAAAACTACAGCCTTGAATGGGAAGTTGGACATACTCAAGTGAGATTTATAAACACCACCTATGAAGAAAAACACCTAAAGACCAGCCAGATGGAGCAGGAAAAAGGAAACAGATGCGCACCTTCAAAGACTTGGTGGGCTAGTTTCAAAGAAAAGACACGTCAGTCTGCTTTATGTCAGAAAGTGTGGGAATGACTTCAGTCGCTCTAGCAGGACAGCGTGTGTTTAGTTTCGGTCTGACTGGAATCAGTGCATGAAACTACCAAGGCAGGATCCTCGTGTCTGCAGCAGATCCAGCAACTGAGCTGGTGAGCGGGGATGTGAGACACTTTTCCCCAGTGACACTGAGAAGCCGCGTGCCTCTGGTCTGCTCTTACCATCGCACTTTGTTGCACGTCTGGGTCGCACCGAGAGGGGAGCCCGCCACCATGGGAACTTGGATGGGACTGTGCTGTTTGTTTGTGACCAGATCCAGCTTTTCTTCTAATGATTTGCAAGTAGCCTCTAGAGCCTGCAGCTTGGCCTCAATGCTATCCAGCCGTAAGCATATTGTCTGGTTAATGGAATACAGGAACGACTGGAAGTGAAAAGAAGAAAAACTTTAGAAAGGATATCTGGAACTTCGAGGAGACAATTCCAAAGAACACAAATGGCTATTTCCTAATTTGAACTGTACCTCTTCCCACAGAACAGCTCCATGCTGTGACTCGCTCTGTAGCCATGAGCCAGAAGCCCTTGAGTAAACAAGCGCGACCGTCTGTGTTTAGATGAATCTGCTTCATCACGGCCTCGACTCAGTGCGTGGCCGCGATTCTCAGTTACACTTACGCCCATATAATAAAAAACGCATGTATTCTTTAATGTGTTGTTATATTTATCAGTAAATTGAAGGAAATGGTTAACGGACTTCTGTGGTCAGCACCCAACGACGTGTTCACTTGGTGAACTCGCATACGAGTTAACAACCAAGAAATATCAAGGATTGCAAGCAATCCTTGAGAACGTTTGAAGTTGTGAGAACACTTTCTTGGGATGTTCCCAGGAGGCGCATTACAGATAACCAAGTGCTTGAGAAGGGAGGTAACGGCCTTCTGCTCTTGAGAAAAGTATAACAGAATTTATGCATTAATGCTTATCTTGCATGCACAAGCTTGCTAAATGTAATAAAAGCTGTAACAGCGGTTGGGTCGGGGCTACTTGCCTGAGAGAGCAGTGGCTCCCGCTCTTCACCTGCATCTCGTCTGCTGTCTTCCTTCGCGTCTCCGATCATTTTAATCAACAGTAAATTTACACATAAAACTAGTTAAGTCTTTCTAACAATAAAAACAGATTACACCTAACATCAAAATAGCCTAAAAACCACTGGAGGGCCGGCCCGTGGCTCACTCGGGAGAGTGCGGTGCTGATAACACCAAGGCCCCGGGTTCGGATCCCATATAGGGATGGCCGGTTCGCTCACTGGCTGAGCGTGGTGCTGACAACACCAAGTCAAGGGTTAAGATCCCCTTACCGGTCATCTTAAAAAAAAAAAAAAAAAAAAAAAAAAACCACTGGAGTGCACGTCCACATCATACCCAACTGCCCTGAAAAGATGATGAGATCACACATATGCCCTGGTTTTGAAATTTGGTAATGAGGTTCTCATGGAGTTTCTAAAACTGCAAGTTTGCCATCTAGTGTCAGCAAAAAGAGTAGCTTCACATTTGACTATTCTTGCTGGGTCTAGTCCCAATTCCTAACTCCAAGCACTCAAAGCAAGCAGTGGTATGCACAACTCCAAACCCAAGAAAAAGATCAAGTACACAAACCAGACAGTAAAGCACCTCACTTCCCACGACTGTCATTCCTGCCAAGTGTCACCAGGAACACACAAAGAAACATATTAATCATGTAGAAATTCCACCGTGCAAAGGAGCTATCCTAAACCAGGTCTCTTCTGCTGACAGAAGGACTTGGGTGCTATTTAGTAGGAAGTTAGTAAAGCACCCACTATTCCTGCTTAGTAGTAAGGCTGACATCTGACTTGAGAGTCGGTATCTGAAAATAATGAAGAATGTGTGTTTCATCTTTTCCCTCTCCTTTTCTGCCCTTGACTTAGAGAAAAGCACCCACAGTGACACACCAGAGGAAGGAGAGGGCCCAGTAGTGCAGAGGGGGCACACAGAGCTGATGAGAGCTGGCGCAGCCCTCAGGGCATGGGAGAGCAGAAGGCGGCCTGTCTGCCAGTAAGGGCTTTGCCTCTTAATGCGGCTGACCTACAGCTCTGGCTATGGCCACTCTCCTCTCTGATCTGAAGGGAATCTGCAGAATATCAGACTTATGGCACTATCATCTGTCACATCATGTAGCTGGCATCAAATCCTGGGTGAAAAAGAAAGTGAATCCCTCTTCTTCATTGCACTTTCAGCAGACCAAGCTTATCTCCTGAAGAATTTTAAATGCATTTGCCTAATTTCCTGGTATACATGGCAGTGAGGGGCAGCAATGTGGTAAGAAAATCCACATGGTATCCAGATGACCCACTACAGTCTCAGGTCCTCACATCCCCAACAAGAATCCTTATGATAGTGCTACAGTACATGGGAAAGGGCTACAGAAACCAATCTTAATTCACCCCCCTCGGCTGGCTACTCTCCATCAGAAGACGACACTGAGCAGTATGTCAGGAAACAAGCACCGAGTGTTAGGTGGACCCACATTTCCTCTGATCTACGAAAGGGGAAAGCCAACAGTACGACTGAACGTGCGCCATCATGAGAAGCCGCCATCTACGGCTGGAGTCTTGAGATAAGACCACTGAAAACCACGCAATTCTTAATAGTTTGAGGACATCAAATGTTTGGCTCCCAAATTCTTTAAATACAGTAAAACCATATTGTTTTAATTCTGAATTAGAAATGATTCTGCCTGGGGTTTGGGTGAAAATCACTGTTATATACTAATTAAACAACTTACTAAACTAATTAATAATGAAGAAGGAAGAGTGAGGAATAGGATTTTTAATTAGTCTTTTTTTTTTTTTTTTGTCTTTTTTCGTGACTGGCAACGGATCGCAACCCTCAGTGTCGCGCCCGTACCGGACCGGGACCGGCAACGGGATCGCAACCCTCGGTGTTGCCCCCGCTCCTCGCTCAGCCAGTGAGCCGCCGGTCTGCAAGTGGGATCCGAACCCTCGGCGGGAGTGCCGCCGCGCTTCCCAAGCGGCTCACTGTAGCAGTGCGCCACCGGGCCGGCCCTTAATTAGTCTTTTATATACAAGTGATATGAACCATAAACCACTCAGCTCTACTCATTGCTGAGCTCTTGGCAATTTGGTAGGCAAATGTTTTCAAACGCTGTCCACGTGTGCAGCGCTCCAGCCGCAGCCTGACCTAACGCACAGTGGTGGCAAAAGCCAAGCAGAGCCTACTTCACTCACTCATTCCTGTGTGGATTACAGGGATGTGTCTTTTGTAACGAAATTATAATTACATTTTATTTTAAAATATGATAATACAGTAGTACTTCGGTAAGTACTTTCTATTGGTCTGAAATAGAAATCTAATGAAAATATATTCTTAATTCACCCGCACACGTTTCAGTTCCACTGCTCCTCCTGTTAACAGAATGAATTGAATATTTCTAAATAAACGCTCTGTATAGAGGAATTATATCAAAAGTGAATTTTTATTTATAGCTCATAAACTTCTCACATGTGCTGTATTTACCTCCATGACTCTGCACACATTGGACCTGTGACTTAATGACAGGCACAGAAATAACCCACCACTAGTGGAAAGTACAGTCACAGTAACTGCTCACTTTCCTTCCATCTAAGATAGGCCCATGGATCTGCAGGAAAAGGCCTCATTTGGCAGCAATGTCAATCTAAACAAGGAGTGTTCTCCGTACCCTTCAAAGGGAAAAATGGCTTTATGCTTTTACATAGTGGGCTGAATGGTGATTCCCAAAAGTGATATATACACATCCTAACGCCCAGAACCTATAAATGTGACCTTATTTGGAAAAAGGGTCTTTGCAGATGTAATTAAATCAACAAGACCACCTTGGATTAAGGCAGGCCCTAAATCCAATCACAAGTCCTTAGAAGAAAAGGGTAAACAGACACAAACACATAAGTAAAAGCACATGAAAAGGGAGACAGAGACTAGAATGGCGTGGCCACAAGCCAAGGAACACTTTGAGCTACAAGGATCTGGAAAAGACAAGAAAGGATCCTCCCCTTAAAGCCTTCAGAGAGAGCATGGCCCTGACCGCAACTTGATTTAGGACTTCTGGCCTGCAGAACTGTGAGAGAATAAATTTCTGTTGTTTTAAGCCACCCCATTTATGGTAATTTGTTAAAGCAGCCCTAGAAAACTAAGATATACTATACATAATAAAATACGTCAATATTTTTACCTTTATAGAAGGATCCTGGCAATTGATTTCTAGTCGCTGACGTTTCAAAGCAGGTTCATCTTCATCTGTCACTACATGATTCTCCAAAACAACTGAAAATCAATGACAGAGACAAAAACTTAAACTTCAACATGAGAATTTGTATAGAATTCTTCTCACATTAAGATAGTAAACAGTACTGACACTTTAAGGTTAAATGAGAAATGGCATAACCTATTTCATATTTTACCTATTCTACCTTTAAACTTAAAATTCTCAGCCAGGCAGAAAACAGAAACCCTTCTTAATCCCAAAAAAACCTGAGATACTGGATAAATTATTTCCCTAATGCGCTACTGAGTCAATCCTAACACCAAAACTGCAGGCTTCTCATTCAGTGCTCTGTGGAGCTACCCTATTTGAAGTTTAGCACAATAAAACCTAATCAACAATAATGGTGTCTCCCCAACTTTAAAACAGAGTCTTGTCTGTTGGCTACCTCACTTCAAAATCAAAACCACTCTCTGAATTTACACTTTCCTAGGTGTTGATAATCTAAACAGTCTCAAGCCTAACACTCTAAGTTACACAGAAAACCATCCCTCCCCCTACAGTGTGCTGAGATCAGGTCCTCCCTACCAGTACCTTTTGGCTTAGCCTCATAGCCTCCTTGAGGATGAGCACTCAGCCTGGCACATGGCCTGCTACCATGTGATCCCAACCCCTCCTACCATCCGAAGGTGACTACAAAAGCAATATTAAAGACAACCACAAAACCAAAGACCAAAGTTGTCCACAATCACCTCCTCTGGGCAAATCACATTTCTATTTGCCCACAATGGTCAATCTTTAAAAATTTACATATTTGTAATTATAGACAGAATTTTATAGTCAACATTTTTTTATTAAACATTATGCTATGAGTATTTTTTCATCCCACTACAGTATTTTTTTCTTTCTCATCTCCTTGCCTGAAATAACAAATGTGAACTGTCTGGTGTGTCTCTTCTACCTCTTTCACAAGCTCACACATGGAGATAAACATGGGACTTACACATGGGGGGCAAGACTATCCCATCAGTAGATTTTTCTGCTTCTTTTCTGTTCACATAGCAATAGAATATGGACAGCCCTCCAGGTTAATAGCTTTAACTCGCTTTTTAAAAGTAATACCAGTCTGTGAATCTATTCTAACAGAAATGAGTGCCTGTATATAAGAATGTATATTATATATGTATACATAGGCAACATATATATTATTTACGTATATATGCATACACATGAGCATGTTTACTACAGGACTTTTGGTAGAAAAAACTGAGAAATGAGAATGTTCGCCAACAGGGAATAACCTATGGTACACGCACACTTTGGTACACCATTTCTCCACTTTCAAGTGCATCCCACACTGCAGTCAAGAGCAATGAGCTGGTTCACAACAGCCAGATGACACCTGACAGTGCTGACTGACCACATAGCCCCTCTTCCCAAACCACCAATTGCCCAACCACCTTCACTAGGGAAACATATCCACCCTCTGTTCAGCCCCATTCAAATGCCACTTTGCTTAGTTGGCCGTTCCTGAAAGAACCAGAACTCACACCTGTTCACACTGGAATACCAATAAGGTCACAGTGCCCACCCCCAGAACAGAGCACTCCTCCCCAGCTACCGACTCAAGGCTGCCCACAAATGTGGGCAAAGCACATCTGGCTGGCATTCAGATGCTCCCTCTGCAGAAGGAGGGCTGGCGGGGCAAGCCCAAGAAGAAAACCAAGTACACAGCTTGGTGGTCCCTGCCCCCACCTCGATCAAAACAACTGTACTTAGATGTGTTATACACACACACACACACACACACACACACACACACACACACACACAGAGATCCCAAATAAGAGCTTAATAGAGAAGAAAAGAAGAGTGTCAATGCCTTTAGGCCTGTACATACTAGATGAGTCATCTCAAAACTAAAATTTGAAGGCACTGAATAGTCCCACTGTTCTGACAGGAACCTCGCACAGATCCTAGGCAACAGCAGTGAAGTTTGATCTGCCCAGAGGTAAGTCATCTAAACCCAGCGACCAGCACCCGGAGGAAGCACAGTGCTTATCCAGGGCAGCCACATTCGCCTAAACCTTTCCAGGTGAATTCCCATCTAATCAAATTAAAATGGGAAACTCCATGCCTGCAGGTGCCTGTGGTCAGTCAAAGGTTCTCAGGACCTCAGTCAAAGGCTGTCTACTCTCACTGGAAACTGGTGACTATATCGGGACTGGAAGAACAGAGAGAGACCCCAGTAATCATCACTCTAACCTTCTAATTTGCTGAAAAGTCCAGAGAGGTTAAGTGACTTGACTGGGGTTACACACCAGTTTATCACTGTGGAAAAGAAGAGCGCATGCAACACGAGGCTCCCAGGGCCGTGAGCGAAGCATGGCAAGGTGGTGCGCAAAGAGACGTGCCCCCGGGAGAAGACGGACACACACGGTGGTCAAGCAGCAGCGCTGCACAGGGAGTGGGCTACCAGTGACCACACGCCCCTGGGAGAAGATGGACATGCACACTGGGCCCGAGCAGCAGTGCTACACAGGGAGTGGGGCTGCCAGTGACCACGCACCCCTGGGAGAAGATTAATGCGCACACAGGGGCCAAGCAGCAGCGTTTCACAGGGGGTGGGGCTGCCAGTGACCTTTATTTTCTTCCTTGTACTCTGCCACCTTTTGTACACATTGCTTTCTATAATTTCGTATGCATTGCTTTTAGAATTAGACAAAAGAACGCCCTGTTCACTGTAAAGCCATCACAACCACTGAGAGGCACAATCTTTCGTAGGTTCCAACAGGTAGAGTAAGTACAACCACATGGTCAGTATGCGCAAATCAGAAAAACCTAAAAATCTTTGCTTCAAATGGAAACAAGAAAAAACTGGAAGGACATCCGTGCCGACAATTTAAAAGCAGCCATATTGCTAGTATCATGGAAAATTTTTATTTCTTCTGCTTTCTTGACTATACTTTTAAATTCTGTAAGATTAATATTTTACATTTGAGGAGAAAATATTAATCTTAAACCCACGATGGATGCAAACGTGTGTGATGCACCATGGAGTTTGCTGGGTGTGTGCATGTTCTTTTGGGTCAGAGATTGCAAGCTTTGTGCCTGGGGAGGCCTCAAAGAGCTCTGTACAGAGGTTTTTAATAAATAAGAAACTGTAGTTGCCAATAATTTAAGGAGCAGAGATGAAACAAAATCAAGATTAGAAATGATTTCTCTAATCCTTTTTTGGACTATTGTCTACAAAGACAGAATTTATTGAGGAAGTAGACTGTCAAAATTTTAATAGTTCTAAAACTGCTCAAAATTTATGTAACTGGAACATTTTTCTTTTATAACATTGCAGTGTGTGTTTTATAAAGAAATTATCATTCACCTACCAAAATACGAATAGATATTTTTAAAACTGTTATATGCAGTGCTAGTGCATCTTATAAACAAATCAGAAGCAAACCTGACTAAAGAATAGCATTTCTAAAACAGTCTTCATATTTATGACTGCACATTTAATTCCCCTTCCATACCATAACTCATTTCCAAATGTAGTTTTTCAATTAAAACATACCAAATAGATCACAGAAATAAGACATCATACTTACTTAGGAAATTTCTAAAAATTGTCTTTTCTGAGGGGGAAAAGCTGTCAGCATTGTCAGCATCTTCATTCTAACTTTACTGAAAGGATGACCAGACAACCAAAGCGCTCAGTGACTTAACTGTGTGCATTTGTCACTTCAACCTCAACAGAACTAGAAAACACATAAAACTTTAAGGCGAAAAAAAGAGGAAATCTTTTCAAAGTAAAAAGCATAAACAAACTGTTTTCAGAAATGAAGTTTGTGAAATTTAGGGTTTCATTTCTAAAGGGTCTCCTTAAAACAAATATTTATTTAAGGTTTCAAAGCAGATTTGTGGGCTGGCCAGTTAGCTCAGTTGGTTAGAGCACAGCCTTGTAACACCAAGGTCAAGGGTTTGGATCCCCATAAGGGCCAGCTGCCAAAAAAACAAAAGAATAAATCAAAGTTTGGATGTGTGCCTTAATGTCATTAAGAAAAATTACCAGCCTTAGCAAAAGTGTAGAGAAAAAGTTGTTCTGAGGCACAGTTGGTGAAAAGATAAATTAATAAAACATTTCTAGAAAATCTGTCTTTTCAAAACTTTAAGCACACACAGCAATTCCACTTCTGTGAACTCACCCTACAAAAATACCTGCCAAGACACACGTACAAGGACTTTTCCTACAGGGTTGTATATGAAGGAAAAACAATGCAGAAATGTCAGTGGCCATCCAAAGGGAAGGGTTCAATACATTAAAGTGCACGTGTAAATGGGCACTGTGTAGCTAGCTGTTCAGAAGATGAGGTGCTTTGTACACGCCAACATGCTATGACGCCCGCGACGTGCTATGGTGCTAAGTTTCACAAGGCAGAAGCTGCGAGGAGGAGCGCGTGGAGCAACCGCAGCTGCGGGCCACGGTGGTGCAGGTGCAGGGAGCAGCGCTCCAGGGAAGGTGCTGAAGGCCATGCACCTGGGAGGGGACTTGGGCTGGGGCAGGGGGAGTGGGAAGGGGCTGACCATGTTTACACTCCCTACGATTTGGATTTTTCACACAGAGCCTGCGTCCCTTTTTCTCCTGCTTAATCTAAAGGAAAAAAACATCAGAGTGGCTTTGGTTTGCAAAGAATAAAGAGAATAATGCTTCACCTACTGTCCCACAGCTCTGTACCTGGGTGGTCAGGACTCAGGTCTTCCACTGCAATCTGAACCACATCTGTCAGGTCGTGTTCTGACATCATCCAGAACCAGGAAAGAGTGGCCGGTCAACCAGCAGGAATCCAGTTCACAGCGAGACTGGGCTTCTGTCACCTACAAAACAAAAGTGAAAACAGAGGAGAGGAAAATTAGCTCTCGTGACGTGTGAAATGATGAAAACTACTAACCCTGTGTATTCAAGAGGACGTAAATATCTGTGGTTTTTTTAATATAGGGTTCTTCCTGTCCCAAACCACCAAAAGGTCAGTGTTCCTTGAGAACTGAGCAACACTTCAAAGACATTCCTAGCTGCCTCTTTCCTTAACCACTGGACCTGCCCCTACCTGATAGCCTCTCACTTTTCCAGTCCATTCCTCACACCACTTCCAAAGTCGACTTACTGAAACAAGGCTTGGAAACATCGTCCCCAAGCAGAAAGTCTCCAGCAGCCCAACCACCTACAGCAAACATCCTGTTGTCACCTGCTCCCCAGGGGGTCTGAGCCCCAGCTATGCTCACCACATCCCAAAAAGCCAGCATCCCAGCCACCTCCCACCACGGGTCTCCACGGTGACACACTGTACCACCTCTCAAATTTCTCCCAGGCTGACCTGACTTCCCCACGTTCCCCTTCCGCCACACAAACCACCCACCCTCACCAGCCATGCAGAGCAGCAGCTCCTCTATCTTGCTCCACTTCCACTTTCCAGCTCAGAACTGAACTGCAGCACCATCCCGCCACCATGGCCACGGGAGAACCCTCTGTCCTGTCTGCTGCTGCGCCACCCGGCTCAGGGGCCGTCCTGAGCCTAGCGCAGTGTCTGGAATAGAATCAGTGACTTTCCTCCAGCTCCTGTGATGCTTTGATTAGGCCCTGAGAGACCCTATTTTCCAAAATAAAACTGAAGCGGTGTCACTCAAACTATGGTCTATCAGCGTATGGATCTAAATATAGTACTTGAAAATAGGATGGCCTGGAGAATTCAGGAATCATGTCATGGTAATATTTTTATCATATTATATATTTTTTTAAAATAAATAAATGTTATAAAATAAATTATTTATTTGTCTTTCCCGAACTCCACTACACACTCCTTGGGGAAATAAACCATGCACCTGGCTCTACATGGCACAGCTCCTTTCTTCAGTAAGTGCCTACTTACTGGCAAAAGAAAAAGTGGAATTTTCAGATCATACAGTTTCAACTATGAGTCTCCTGACAATTCCTGTTACGGATAAGTTCCAACAAGCATAAAATTAAATTAGCAGGCTTCACACCTGTTCGCAAATACTATAAATAATGTGGTTCCTCCTCTCCTTTATCCACAGTTAAGTTCTACAGTTTAAAAGGCAGCAGCTCCAGAATTTCTTAAAGACAACAATTTCTGGAAGGGGGAGCTGAGTGCTCAGCATTAGATCTTCCTTTGTAGAGTAAACACAACATTCTCATGTAAATGTACGATCAAATATATGATTGACAAAATGCTAAAGGTATTGTTGCTTCTACTTTATGACTTACACAAGACTGGATGAATTGAGAAAACATCAATTGCCCTTAACAAAGAGCAGAGCTGACGACAAGTGAGAAGAGAAAAAAAGGACCTCAGAGGTACAAAGACTGAGCCATTTAAAAGTCTGACTCAGTAAATATGACAGTGACAAAGATGTTTACTCTCCTCAAATCCCTTCATAAAAACACACAGAGCTACTAGGACAGCAAAACCAATATCCAGGTCAACATTTACAACACAACTAGGTGATAAGGTATTCCTAATGTACCCCCAAATATGAGCAAATGGGGACAAACCCCTGGAAACTATGGGGTTATCATGGTGTAGGTGTACATGAAGGAGGAAGCAGAGCTGAGCAGCCAGGAGGTTGAGCACAGGCCTCAGGAGACAGGTGCACAGGGACCCACGGTAGTGCCCAAAGGCCTGGACATTCTGGTCCCCAGCAACCCTGCAAATTAATTGTACAAATACACTGAAAAGAAGTGATTGGGAGTAGAAAACAAATTGTACAGGACATGGAAATAGAGACCAAGGAAAATGAAAGCCGATTAAAGGTTTGAGAGAAGAATAGAGCCAGGAGAGCTCAGAAAATGAGCTGATATATTTTTTTTTTTTTTTTTTTTTTTGCCTTTTGTCTTTTTCCGTGTCCGGCAACGGATCGCAACCCTCAGTGTTGCCCCCGTACCGGACCGGGGACCGGCAATGGGATCGCAACCCTTGGTGTTGCTCCCGCGCCTCGCTCAGCCAGTGAGCGGGAACCGGTCCGTACGTGGGATCCGAACCCTCGGGCGGGAGCGCCGCCGCGCTTCCCAAGCGGCGCACTATCCAGTGCGCCACCAGGCCGGCCCAAGCTGATATATTTTTTAACACTTCCTAAAAACAACATAAGATAGAGCCCCAGAACACTGAAATTAGAAAAACTATTCTAAATCAACCTCTCTTCTAAACATTCAGGAAAATTAAATTCACATAAAAATGAGCAACAGAAAATAATGAGGTTGAATCTCATGCAAAGATTTATATATATATATATATATATTTTTTTTTGTCTTTTTTGTGACCAGTAAGGGGATCGCAACCCTTGGCTTGGTGTCACCCGCACCGCGCTCAGCCAGTGAGCGCACCGAACCTGCGGCGGGAGCGCTGCTGCACGCCACACTCTCCCGAGTGCGCCACGGGGCCAGCCCAAAGGTAATATATTTTAAAAGAGAATAAAGAGCAACATAACATCACTACAACAATGAAAGCATGACAGAAAGATAGTCCCCAAAGAGATGACAACTAAATCTTAATATTTTAAAACAACTTGAAATATATCAAAGATAAGATATAAGATATCATTAACCACAAACTAGCATTAGAAAAACTCAGAAATGAGATAATAGAACTCAGAAAATATGAGAAATAAGGGGCTGGCCAGTTAGCCCAGTTGATTAGAGCACAATGTTATAACACCAAGATCAATGGTTCAGACCCCCGTACCAACCAGCTGATAAAAAAAAAAAAAGAAAGAAAGAAGGAAAGAAAAGAAAAATGATTTCAGAAATAAAGATTAAATTAGAAGGAAACTAAGAGCAAATAAACACAACAGATGGTGCCTAAAGAAAAACAAAATGAAAAAAACTCAAATAATAAAAGAGATGAAAAGAACTCAAGAAAAAGCAGCACAGAAGACAGGCAAAGAAGATCCAACAGATGTGTGACAGAAGACTCTTAAAGAAGAAAATGGAACACTAAGAAATTAATTCAAGGGCCGGCCCATGGCTCACTCGGGAGAGTGCAGTGCTGATAACACCAAGGCCACGGGTTCGGATCCCATATAGGGATGGCCGGTTTGCTCACTGGGTGAGTGTGGTGCTGACAACACCAAGTCAAGGGTTAAGATCCCCTTACTGGTCATCTTTTTTTTTTTTTTTTTAAAAAAAAAGAAGTTAATTCAAGAAAATTCTCCAGAAAGAAGGGTGTCAGGGGGTGTTTGAAACTGCTTATTGAAAGTGTACACCAGAAACTTAAGGGGAAAAAAACAAAATGAAACAAAACAAAAAACAGAACAACCAACACCATATTACATCCTAATAAAAAATACTATTTAAAGAAAAAAAGTTCTTTAAGATACCCAGGCAAAACACTAGGTGACTTACAATGAAAAGAAAATTAGATTATCAACCTACAACAAAAGAAAATGAATGAATATATTTAAGATACTCAAAGAAAAAATAAAATAAAATTAAGCCAAGAATTTTATGCCAAACAAAATTACTTTCAAGTACACAGGCAGCAAACTTTTATCAACATACAGTACTCAGAGAACAGTATTCCATAAATCCTTCCTAAAGAATCTGCTAGAAAACAAGCTTCAGAAAACCAAAATCACTTGAAGATATGACATAAAACATGGTTGGTGATGATCATCTACATTTACACATAGAACTAAGACTAAATGAAGAACAGAAAGGAGATAGTATGCAATGGCTACATGCTCTAACAATGTAGATAAAATTTAACTGTTTAAAATGGAGAGAAAAATTGGGAGAACACATACAAAATAAATTTTAACGATTTTTAGAATCATATTGCGGGTAGTGTTGGAGGTCCCTTCTGAGAACATCTTGTGTGTAAATGAGTACTTACAGGATATTCCAATTCTATCATTCCTGATGTCCTTGAGGACAAGGAAAAGCAGATACAGAGATGAGACAGGACAGCCAATCGTCTTACAAAGTAGGAAAGGAAAAAAAACCAAACAAGAGGTCAAATAAACACCTCGAAGTCATGGGTTTGAATTGAAAGTATGAACTTGAGTGTGTGTGTGTGCACATGTGTGTATTTATATATACACTCTAGCTCTGTCCACTAAAAATACAGATGCAAAGATCAACCCAGTAGCAATGAGCATCCTACAGCCCACACACTGTGGGAATGAAATACCACTTCTCACCAAAAGAAATGAGGGCCTCTTGGAGAAATGGCTGATTCCAGATCTCAAGCAAGAAATACTCATATGCAAGATAAGCCTAGAGCATCTCATTATGCCAGATGTAAAAAAGCTATAAAAGACATTAGGGTTGTATCAAAAGGACTTGGGAGCCAACTTGAAGAAGCTTCTCCTGGCCAAAGACAAAAAAAAGAATATCAACTAGGATAACAACTTCAATGGGTTGAAAGAGAAATATTTTTAAATTCATGAGTTCATAATGATACACACACACACACACACACACACACACACACACACACACAACTAGTCACTTTTGGAGGGTGCTAGGGAACGAAGTCTTTAATTTTAAAAAAAATGGTAATAAAGAGAAAGAATCACACATTTATCCTGCTTTTCTACATAGATAGTACCACTGAAAAACCAAATAATAAGCAACGGAATGTTTCTCTGTATAGAAGTGATAGCAAAGAAATGAAGAAGGGACGGTCATCATTTTGCAATTCCTGATGAATTAAGAATCTAGGCACAGAGAAATGGTGGCTATTAACATCACAAAAGAAAAGCACACATTATTTGCCTCTACACCACCTATGTGGGAGGCTCTCCCCTACAAAACAAATCCATCCAACAAACAGAAATGCTGAATCTAATTAAGCCTCTAGAATCCTAATATTACCAATTTATAGGAAATATAGAGGTCAGAAGAACATGCTAAACTACACCAAGGGAATAAAAACAGCAAAATCAAAATCCAGACTAGGAAAGTCCACAGACAAAACATTCTATTTAATCAACAAATAAATTATACGGAGGTGGGGGGAGATCACAGAAGTATGCATAAAATTAAAGGAGGCTTAAAAACTTAACGATAAAAAACAAAAATACAGGCAAAAGTAAACTACATGTTAAGGAATGTAAATTTGGTAATTATAAAGACAAGTAAGTGATTTAACATAGCAGTGAGGATACTGGCTACACTTAAGGGAACCAGGAAGGACCATGTTTAGGAGGAAGTGTTGTGGAGGGCCACGGATGGCTGGCAAATGTGTTACCTCCTGATCTGTAGTTGTCACAGTAGTGTCCACTCTATAATAAGTAATTAAAGTCTACTGTATTTTATGCAACTTTCTATATTTGTGTTATATTTAATAAAAACGGGGGTTTTTTAAAGGCAAAATTCGAACAAACTGGGAAAAGAATACTTGATACACATAGGCCAAAGACCTAATTTCCTTCTTTCACAACAATAGAAAAAAGACCAGTAAACTTAATTTTAAAAATAAGCATAGTAAATGAAAGTGAATTCACAGAAAAAATAAGTCAAAATATGGAAAGATATGCAATCTCTTGTGTAATTTTTAAAATACAAATTTAAACAAGACACCATTTTTCACCTATTAGATGGGCAAAAATCACTAAGTGTGATACACTTTCTGGAAGAGCATCAGGAAACAGGGGCTCTTGCACTTTGGGCGGGGGCATAAACTAGTACGACCTCTTTGAAGAGCAACAGGCAAGCACTATCAAAATGCTAGCTGGCCACAGCCCTCACCCTGGCCATTCCCCACACTGGAATCCATCCAGCACATAAATTCACATATTTGTACAAAGATCTACTTACAAAAGAAGCCATAACAAAACAACCAGGGCACTGTTTTAGCAGCAAAAGAATGTATGAAAGCAGGGCATAGCCAAGCAGCAGAACACCACATGACCACAAGAAGAAAAGAAGCCGATCCCTCTAAGAAACAACAATTCCCAGATATGGGAGTCTATGACTGTAAATATGCACAACATGCTTTTTTTTGTTTTTTTTTTAAAGAAATATGCTAGACATGTACAGAATATTTCTGGGTTAAGACATATACAAGACTATCAATAAACTGGGACATAAGGGGTGAAAAGGAAATTATTTTTCACTTTTATCCCTTATATAATATTTGTATTTTTATCATGTGCATTTATCACCTTTTTAAAAACACGCACACACACACACACACACTTTAAAAAAATGATCAGACAAGAAAATATACAGGTATAAACTGTGGGGGAAAGTCTTAATTCCATCTTTAATTATGTACAGTTATAGTCTTCAAACACCAGTGCCTAGGATCAACACTGGGATTTTTTTCAACCTTCAGAACAGCTCCAGGGAATTAAAATCAAGCAGAACCTACATAAACTGACTTAGGACAACCTGTCAGGCTTAAAAAGAAGAACAAAATTATGTAGTCATGTTAAATCTGTGTCCGCTGAAGATGACTTCTCAGTGCAGATTAACTGGTAGTTTGAAGATCAAAGCTACGTATGTCATGTCTTCTTTTTTCCAAATTAAAAACCAAAAGCAAAGATTATTAAAGGGATAAATCGAACTTCTTAATGAAAGCAATAATTGTCAATTAGATAATACCACCCAACTGACCTTTGTATTGGTAAATTTAAAATCTTAGGGTCACAGATTGCTTCAGAATCTAATTTAAAAAAAAAAAAAAAAAAAACAATAGGCCCTTTTCCACCTAAAAGCACAGACGGACAAAATCTTGCCAAGTTTCAGAGGCTTCACAAATACCAGAGATAACAGGTTGCCTATCCCAGTATCTGTCCTTCCTGCAGCTCAGTAAAGAGACCTAGTCTATCGGAGCACATGGCCACCAGACAGACTTCCCTTGCCAGCCTCTCTTGCAGAGAGCTGTGGCCACGTGACTATGTTCTAGCCAATGAGAGAAAAGCACAAAGATGGTATGTGGCAGCTTCCGGGAAACCTCAAAAGAGAACTGGCATGTGGCCTTGGCACTTCTTCACGCCTGGAATGAGGATGAAACAGGAGCTGGAATGGAAGGAGCCCAGGTCACCAGCATCTATGCAGCCGCCACACTGTCCCCACACTGTCTGCCTCGGACTTCCTTATAAGAAAGGAGAAAAACCAACCACCTGGTTAAAAACAACATATTTTGGAGTCCGTCACATGCAGTCAGACTTAACCTAATGATATGCCCTGAAGCCCATTCACAGATTGACCTGGGTGTACAGATTCCAGGTTAAATACCTTCCTCTCATAAGGTGCGAGTGGAAACGGTTTTAAAATGCCTGATTCAAGCTTTTTCCTGGTTTCTGAAAGCTCTGTGCATGGCTTAAGAGATTACTCCAAACTTACCATGAAATCCTGAATCCTAACCTCTTCCAAATGAGGACACCACACATCATCCAAGTTGTTTACTCAAAATGACTCTGTTGCCAGGATAAAGAATCATTTAAAATTCTGCTAACAGTGAAGGTTTCAATAGAAAAAAACAAAGGCAAGAAGCCCAGGAAAACTGGAACAGAGTGATACATGCGGTTGCCATTTTGGCAAATTAAATTTGCTATTTCTCAGAAGTCCTGGGTATAGTCCAGTCTTAATATAATAAAGCAGCTGGACTAAGCCTAATGTTCAATAAAGTCTCTTACTGCAATTACTAGTTAGAACCCTACTAAGTCTGTGAAAAGATGTATCTTCCAGGCACACATGAAAAAAAAAAAAAAGAGAGGGCCCTACCAACCCAAATGCTCAATAGTAGGGGATGGTAAAATAATCAATGGCACTTCCACACTGTAAAGCCTATGAAATCACTAACACGTATGAGGTCCATTTAATCACATAAACAGAAGAATCTCCAGAATACAATACACACAGAAAGGGACATAAATGGAAAGTGGCAGAGCAGTATAAAAATTGCATGGATGTGTGGTCACACATCTTTGTGTGCCTCGCATGTGCGCACGCATGTGTAAACACATACAAGATAGTCAGGAATGCACCAAACGTAAGGGTGCCCACTAGGAAGGTGAGCACACATGACAAGAGCTCAACTTTACCATTTACTCCATTTTTCTGAATTGCTGAGTTTTCTATAAGCACATGTTTACTTGAAACAGTTTTTTCTAAAACAAAGTAACAAGCACACAGAAGAGGCCTACTCCATTGCGTCCTGATAAGTACTGGAGACCCTTCTGTAGCCCTGCCTTAACTCCACCTCTCAGCATGCAAGGAACGGGCTCCACGCAGATGGCAGAGCTGGAGAGAAAGAGGCACTGCCTCTCCAGGCCCACCCACCTCAGGTGTGCCCCACCCCACCCTGTCCCACCCTAGGAACTCTCTTTTCTCCAGGATCACCATGTTCTACTTCTCTGCTCCCTCCAAAATTCCACTGCCTCCTGCCTGGCCCTCAGCATTGGCTTCTGTCCACTACCGTCCCGCCCTCACCGTGTGCCCGGCCCCGTCTGCTCAGCCTGTCCTCGTGGCCTCCGTCTCCTGTCCTCACGTCCCTCCCAGCCCCCACTGTCACATCTTCACATATCCACTCCACCAACCTGCTGTGGCCCGAGGGATCCCATGCTGCGCCTGCTCGGCTCTCCCGGCCAGCTGAGCCACCACTCCTTGGCCTCCGGTTGGTCTCCCATCACTCACTGACGTGGATAGCCAGATCTTGGGCTGGGACCCTGCCCCGCTGGTACTGACTTGGGCAGCTCGTCAGAAGCCTGGGGATGCACGGCTTCACCCTCTCAGCTCAAGCCTGTCACATGAATTCCACGTCCCTGTGCAAACCACCTACTTGACATCTCCCCTTGGGGGTTCTAGTCTCAATTTCAACATGGTAAACCCAAACCCCTGGTGCCCACCCCAAACCAGCCTGCTCCTCCCAGACTTTCCATTTCAACTTATGACAATGCCACCTCAGCCGTTCAGGCCGGCCTGCAGCCTTCACTGGTTTTGTTGCTGGTTCTCTCGCTCGTGCCACTCAGACATGGCCTCCTCCTGGTCACCTGCTTTGCCGTGCCCCACAATGACTCGCAATGGCAGCTGGAGGGACCACATTAAAACACGTGTCTGACTGTGTCCCTCATCTGTTCAAAACCCACCAGAGGTTTCCCACCTTTCTCCTGAGTCAAGCACCCTAGCACGGCTGACCACCCCTACACTGGCTGCGCACCACCGACGCCCCCAGCACCCCTCTCAGGCTTGCCTCCCGGCTCACCCGCTTGGTCCAGCCCGCCCACCAGGTCTCTCTCCAGCCAGACCCCTGCCCTTCACCTGCATGTCTCCTCCCAGCACAGTCACACCCAGTCAACACCACCTCCCAGCCTCTCCTGCTCCACCCCCTGGCACTGCCTGTCTGACTCTGAATGTCTGAACATTCACCTTGCTTGGTGTCTGTCCCCTGCTGGGAGGGAGGCCTCATTGAGACAGGTATCTCATGACTGCAGTCGCTGCCTCACTCAGGGCCCAGCACTCGTGGGCATTGGTGGGGGTGCCCGGGACGGAGCCCGTGTGAAAGGGCACCGTTCAGGCCACACACTGAGGAATTCCACTGAAAACTGCAGACTAAGGTCTTCAAAGTTCTTGCATCTGTTCTCATGTCAATGAGGACTGTACTACAAGTTACAAACCTAACCATCCAGTTTGCAAACGTGAGACTGAGGTGAATGATGCATCGGCTGTCGCAGTGGACGACAGCGGCTGCACATCAGCTGGAATGTGTGACCGCAAGTACACTTCTAATGTGTCTATTTTTAAATATCTTGAACACCCATAAAACAAAACCACAAAGCCATTACAAAAGGAATGAAAGAAAAGCTATTGTAACTGAGCATAAAACTTTGCTTTAGCAGTAAAGGTTAAAAAAGAAAATGCTATCCATTATCAGCTTTCATGACGTGAAAAAAGGTAGCAAGTAAAAAATAACTAAACAAAGTCTCCCTGGGTTCAATGCTGAGATTTTCTTCAACACTGGGATTTTCTTGGTCACTACGTAAACTACATCACACAGGTCATTTCATAAGGGATGTCAGGACATAATGGATTTTTTTTCTCATCAATTTTCTTAGGCAGACATTCTTCACAGAGCTGTTTCTTATATCAACCCTTAATACAAGCCCTAATGCTGCATCTGATTTGGATGAGGTTATTTCCACAGGAAGCAGGACAATACAGTCCAGATGTATAAGCTCCCGCATGGGGCTCTGACTTCGCTCCACTACAATTATTTACCAGTCATAAGACACACGTATTCCACAAGCCATAGGTAACTAACCTGGCACATCCCTTCCACATCTGAAGGGCTTTGGAGAGCATCTACTGCTAGTCCAACTACTTTAAAGATGACAGAAATATGAACTAAATGTATCCCTGCTGGCAAAAAGCCTTAGGGTCAGGAACGCCCCTTATCAAACACAAGCAAGACGCAATCCTAAATACATGCCATGGGGCATGCAATTCACAGAAGAGATGCTCAGAAACATGAAGAGGGTGAGGAAGGATGCGGTGCCCAGGCTCCCCCCACGATCCCGCCCCGTCTACTATCCTTCCTCTTGTAACACTCTGTCTCAACATGTCACAGCCCATCCGAGTTGGGAAGTCAAGTCCACAATGCCATAAATAATCAGGACAGCAATTTCCATTTCATTCCATTTAAAGACATGGCTAAGTAGTTCCTATTTAAAAAATGAAATCTCCAGAAATTAGGAAACTGCGAGAAATCAAAGATTATTCCATTTAGTCAATCCTTTTGGGATATGAGTGTAGTGATAAAGAAATAGAGAATGTTGGTAGGAAGTAAGCAAAGAAATTAACTTTTATTAAACTGCAATATGTGAAGGCTCAGTTTACTTTTCTTCCCCCTCCAAATCAGTCTGAGTTGGAATATGCAAAGGACGAATGCAAGGTATACTAACTTAAAACACCTCTAAGTTCCCTTCCATTCTAAAATCCTAAGATATAAGTTTCCATGATAAACTTACACTCCACAACATAAGTTTACCACAGGTTAAGATTCTAACCACATACAAATTTCCATCAATTGTCAGCCCCACATGAGCCTGTAGAGTGAGTGGTGACAGCAATAATAGGAGCTACCGTTTATTTAATTCTAAGCACTATATTAACATTTCGCGTGCATTATCTCATTCAGTCTTCACAACTTGTGATGCAGGGCATCGCATGGTACAGAGGAAGAAACTAAGGCATGTCAGAGGTCTGAGGGGGAGGACTCACTCGTCATAGCCTGAGGCCCTGTGAGCTCCTTATCCAACTAACAGCAGAGAACAGAGGCTATTCCTCTAATTTCCTTAAATCCTGCTTAACCTACTGTTGAATTAATGATGTTATTAAAGAAATCAACAAAGCAGTAGTTAGTAAATAAAAGATCCTACATTAACCAAAAAGTTTCATAAGAAAGTAAGGCTGTGGGGTTAAGTAACCCGCCCCAGGGCCAGCTTAGCAGTCCCTTCCCAAGTGGGATCCAAGCCTGGGTCTCGTCTGCATCCGAGCCCTCTTAGGACACTCTGCTTCTGCCACCTCCTCCTCTATACCGCCCCTCCGGCCCCTTGGCCAGATGCTGCCTCTGTAAACACAGCCCTCTCTCAGAGCTCCGTGAATACCTTATATCCTCCAGCTCTCGTCCACCTCTACCTGGTGCTTATTTGCAACCCCAAACCTTCCTGCCTGACCTCCATTTTCTAAATCTCACTGCCTCGCAGGCGTAATGCCTCCAAATGCTGTGCCACTTGTGCCTTCTCCCACAGCCCGCCTGTCAGCTCCCAGTCCAGACCCACCCCTCCCACAGCTCTTCTGGCCACCCCTTTCTAAGTGCGGCATCAAGCAACCTCACCTGGATTGATGCCGCCTATTAACTGGTACCTGGCCTCCAATCAATCGCTCAGCCTTTCAGCAGATGGTAACTACCTGCCATTCTCCTAAGCACTCAATAATCATAACAGCAGCAACAATGTAATAGCCATTTATTATAGGCCAAGCTCCCTGATAAGCAACTTAAAACGTCTAGTTTAAGCCTTTCAATAACCTTAGGAGGTAATTTTCAATCTACAGATAAGGAACTTGAGGCTCAGAAAGACGTCAGACTTGCCCAAGGTCAGCAAAGAGAAGAGCTGGAATTCAAACTCAGGAATGCATGCCACCGAGGCCTGTACTCCCACTGCTTCCCCATACTGCCACCACTGCATCACTTAGTGGCCCAAAGAGCCACACCGACTCCCATGCCTACAGGACAGATGGGAGCTGCACAGCTTGAGTCCGAGGCCCTGTCCACTCCGGCCCCAGGTGGTGTGTCTTCCACACCACTCAACACAAACCTTCCACTCTGGCCACGTGTTCATACCCTGCCAGGCCCAACCCAAGATGGCCAGTCTCTAAACACTTCCCTTACCTAAAACACACATCATGATACTTACTAGTGACCAAAGAGCAGTGAAGAATTGGGGAGGGGGGGTAGAGCACGCTCCCACAATAACTAATTTTGGGTAGTTAACTAAACTCCTACAGTTGAAACTGAAATCCCCCCATCCCCCAATCTGCCTCTCCTTTTTATTCCCACCTATTGCAAAACTTGGGGAGGGTGGTCCCACAACCTAGGGATAAGGACACTACAGTGTCCTAATCGCTTTGCACCTTGAGATTTGACACAAGCCAAACAAAACAACCAGTACATGCCAAAATTTTAAGGGAATCTGTAATCCCAACAAGGCAACACAAAAACAAAAGAAAATGAACCTCCACCTTGAGCAGTCAATAAAACAAATAACAGAAATGGGTGGAAATGCAGATCCGAGGCCCAGGTGGCCACTGTCACGTGGTTGGCCGGCTGTTTACATCACAATGCTCCAGAGATTTCTGACCTAGACAACAGACACCAGTCAAGCGCAACTCCTCAGAAAAAGTGCACATAAGAAAGAATGACTTGTTAATACCATCTAGAGCAGAGAAAGACACAAGTCTAAACAGATTCATGAGCGTCTAGCAACAGATACAAGAATGTGTCGTGGACACTGGCTGACCACACATGGTGGTGGCAAACACATCCCACTCAAGCTATTGTCTCAGGAACCAGTGATTCCAGTTTGTGGTCTTGGTACTAGATACTGTGACTCGGCAGTTCTACTCAATTCTCGATGTGTAATCAAAATTTAGTCATGGAAAAAATACCCAGATTAGAAATTGCCCTTAGAACCCAAAAATTACTGGATCAGATCTAAGACTGATGAAAAGTTCAAGCAATCAAAATGTTCACATAGAACATGTATATGTGAAAGATACTTTAACTTTTCAAAAGCCAGGTTAAAGTAAAGCATGTTACATTCTCACAAATGTTGAAGAATACTAGGAAGCCTGTTTGACATGGAACAAGGACTTCCAAATTTGATGTGGCACATCAGCCAGTTTCTGCAGCAGGGCAAGAGCAGCAACAACTAAGGCTCATCATGGGCACCGTCCTTAGCGCTCCACGTCCATTCAGACTGAAACCTCCACCAATCCCTGCAGCAGCTGCTCTGGCTGCCCTTCTTTCCTCTGAGAAGAGGCCCAGCAGTCAGCCCAAAGCCCAGCAGCCAAGTCCTCTTCCCCAGCAGCCCACTCCCCCACACCCCATATGGGTTCCCAGGAGCCTCACTTTGAATGGACTTGACACTGGAACGCAGAAACGTCTTGAAGAGCTACAGGCTGTCTGGAGTGTGCAGCTCTGATCAAGGCCAAAGTGGGGGACAGAAAAAGGTGTGCCAAGTAAACTTGAGTTCTCATCACAAACTTGACTCTGACGCCAACAGAGGGCAAGAATAATTACCAAGTGAAGCTTATTTTTAAATTTAAAGAAAATATGTGCTGCATTAAAAAAATTACTAAAGAAACATAATTCACACATTAATTTATCTGCCTCTCGGGAATAATTTTTTCACCTTAATCCAATAACAACCTTTCAGGGTGAACAAGTTTTAATTCAGTAACCCAAAATATTTAGATTAACTTGATAAATAAATGAGTCCAGCCCTGAACAGCAGATACTCCCTGGAAAAACATCTATACCTAGCCCAACAGGAATACGAATGCTAGAGTGTGAGCTAAATGAGCCTTTTTTTTCATCTAGCAGATGACAGCGTGTCAGACCATAGTCATTCCTGACCCTACAGCTCTGCACCACTTCCACCACTGTCACACTGCAGCCACACTAGCCACTAATGACCTGGGCAGGTTGCAAAAATACTCAGGCATTCTGCCTCTGAACTTTACTGATTCAAAGTCTTCCCACACCTCTCCCAAACATAATGGTCATTAAAGGTGATTTTTGTCAAAAATAAATTTCCTGACTTTTGACTTAACTTAGCTGGTAAGGAGTATGGTACCTAATTTATGATTATGAAAGTCACAAGGAATATTCATGAGGAAAATGTATCCTCCAAACTTCATAGTCTTTTTCTTTTGCAATAAAGGACATTAGTGGGATAATTAGTAAAACCTGTATGAGCTCTGTTGTTTAGAGATGTATCAATGATAAATTTCTCATTTTGATTATTGTACTGTGGTTATAAAAGAAAATATCGTTGTTTTTAGGAAATAACCACTTAAGTATTTAAGGGTCAAGGGACATCATATCTTAAGCTGTTAGGAAAAAAATAGAAACGTATGTACAAAGAGAAAGAGTGTTGTTGAGAGAGAAGATAAAGAAAATATGATAAAATATTAACATTTGAGAATATGGGAGAAGACTATACCGCAATTCTTTGTATTTGTCTTGCAACTTCTAAACCTGAAATTATTAGAACCAAACAACCCAGTTCCTATTAAAAGATCTTGGGGCTTTTTCTCCAAAGAAAGGCAGTGACAGAAAAAAGGACAGAAGCATTCTCCACATTTAAAGAAGACTTTGCCAATGCCAATTATATTTCTGTCACTGACATCTTCAAGCAGATTTTCCCAAAATAAATGAAAAATTTCTAGTCTATTCTCAGCGCTTTCACTAGATAAATGAGAGTTCAGTGGATTCCTCCGGATGGCCCCAAATCCTCCAAGTAAGCCAACAGTCAGGGCGTGGATGCTGGTGGCACCTGGCAGAGTCATCTGTCAACCAGATGCAGTGAGGTGCTGGCAGGAGTGAATGTGGACAGCACTGTGCAGAGTGCTCAGCCCCAGAACTGCTCCTCCTGGCCTCTTGAGGTGACTCAGCTCCCAATCCTGACTTCTTTGTCCAATTTGCATTAGTACTTAGACCCTAGAGCACGGACAGGTCTACAAACTATAGCCCACAGGTTACAATGGGCTGAGGGTGGCCAGCCGTCCACTGCTGTAGATAACATTTCATTGGAAAACAACCATGCCCATTTGGTCCTTGCTCTGCAAGGGCAGAGTTGAACAGTTGTGACAGAGACTGCAAAGTCAAAACTATTTCCTTATCTGCCCCTTTACAGAAAGTTTCTTAACTTCTGCTCTGGAGCACCCAGATATTCAGTGACGCTCACGGCATCTTTACACCTTGAAATTGCCCCCAGACTAAGGGACAAAGAAATTAGGCACCATTTCATTACAGGAAAACAGTGACCTTGACCTCCTGAGAGAGCTGCCTGCACTGTTACTATAGCATTGCTCCTTCTTCCCCACCTCCTGTCTGCTGTAGGGAGGGATTTCTGATTCAGGCGATAGTGGATTCATAGAAATCCCAAAGAAGCAATGCACAGGCTTACTGATCTCTTGCAGGAACCCCCACAGAACTCACGAAGCAAGTCGCCCAGGTTGTTATTAACAGCTGTGCTTGGGAGGGAGCCCCCCCCCCAGGCTGCACACATCTGTTTTCATCTTGTTTCGCTCCCTCCACCTTCCTGTCTCCTCCCTAATATAGTACAACTGCATTTTATATAAATTTAAAATAACACTATATTATATATTATAAATATAAAATAAATATTAAGCCCTCACTTTGCAAAAAATGTGAAATGTGTGCAAATCTTAATCCATTAAATGTTTGATTTCAAAACTGGAAGGCCAATTAATTGCAAATTTGGTTTGCCTACTAACAGCTGCAACAACTTTTTAGCTTCTTCATCAGATTCAGTCTAAAAACATGTGGGTCACATGACATGAATTACTTGGTGTCTTCAGGGAAGGCTTCCAGGCATAAGACACAGCCTGGTGGCAGCAGGACTCTACTCCCAAGGTCCATTCCTGGCTCCCACCGATGAAAGATCCAAGTGCAAAGGGGAACGCATGGCAGCAGAGGTGTCCCTACCCTGATTATCTCTTGCTCACAGGACCTGCAGGGCTGCACTTCCTGGTGGCAGCAGGGACACCATGGCCTAATTCCTTCCCCATGCCACGTGGTAAGGCTAAGATGCACTGGGCTTTTGCCTTGTTCAAGGGAAATGTAGTTCACACCAGCAAGGAAATGGCAACAGCGCACATCCCAAGTTTTCACTTTCAGTTTTATCTAAACCTATTTCTAGTTTCAGATAGGTCAAACTTTGCTTCAAGTTATTTGATGACTTTCCATCTTGAGGAAAAAGGAAAAATCACTAGAGGCCACAGCAGCATTCTTTAAGACACAGAACATAAATCTTTATTTATTAGTAAGGTTTGTCAGTACAGGGCAGAGCCCTGCCAGCAGGCCACCAAAGCCCTTGGCTTGCCTGGCTCAAAGCCATCCCAGGTTTCCTGACTGAGCTCCCGGGGCCCAGGCTCCTGGGCCCGCCCTCCGCCCTCCCACCCACTTACTTTCCACACATCATTACCCTCACTGACTGTAGAACGCTGATCCGGAACACAGAGGGTAAGACAGAGTGGTCAATTTCCACACATGAGCTTCTTTTTCAATGATTTAACTAAAACTTGTTCTTGTCTTTTCTCCTTCCCTGGCCTTTTCTGCTGCTTTTTTTTCTTCCTTGGGGGTTCCCCGCCTGGAGCACACCGCCATCCTCCACCACCAGCAGCCCCTTCCTCAGTATGAGACTTCTTACATGGAAGAAGGAATTCACTTTGTCCACTCTACCATGGAGGGAGGATTGTCCAAAACAGAGTTAACCACAGTGGACAGTTCTTCACTACATGCAGGCGTGAAAGATGCAGGTCATTCAAAATAGGAACTGCAGGTGATTCCATAGCATCTTAGGCATACTATTTGCTTGTGGCTCGATAAGTTAATGTTTTCATCATATTTTAATCCAAAAACACCCACAAGCTTCACACAATGGAGGTGATGGTTCCCAGCTCCACTCCCTGAGCAGCACCGTGACAAAACCGGACAGGTGGCAGGTCACTCGCTACACGGGGATTAGAGTTTCTCTACTTCCTGCCCTGGAGAACTGAGGCAGAGCTGAGTCTTCTGCAGTAGACGAGTGGCCAAGAGGAAGAAAAACGAGATCAGCAGCTGCACAAGACAAACATGGGACACCTAGGATGAGCGTGTGTGTGAAACGTTTGAGCTGCGGGTACTCGTCCCTCTGTGCTGAGCCAAGACAGACCAGCACAGCTTTTTAAGAGCAAACTGCAATCATGTGATTCTACCAATACTTGCTCTCAAATCTAAAACTCCTCCCCCCACACTTGCCAAAGAAAAGAACATTTCAGAATGGTTCAGAGCGCTGCTGTTCAACAACTCATGATGTCAATTTTTTATGGCCATCATGCATGTGAAAAGAAAACAGACATGTTTATTCACCTCTGGTATGAGGAAGACTTTCTGAAGCTTTCATATGAGATATTCTCATTGAGACCCTCAATATGTATTTTCCTCCAGGACACTTTCCTTCAAAATGAGAAAATGTTTATTTTTCCACATTTAAAGAGCTAAAGTGGTCCTTTAAGTTACATCGACACTTTAACGTCAGCCTTGCACTGTCACATCGTTCATTTAACTGTACAACTGAAGTTTTTAGGATTCACATGGTATCGATGAAGATTATGAGGAAAAACTACAGCAATAAGCTGTCACGGTGGTATCCATAAAACGGTTAACACAAATCCATTTGGAACTTGGGCCTGGAGCCCACCTCTCTCGTAAGAACCTATTTACCAAGTCACAAAACAAGGCTTGTGGTTCTTTCTCTCCTCTCTCCCTGGCGGCCATCGAGCACAGGAGCACCTCTAGAGCATCCATGTGCACACATGGCATCCACCACCTCACACAAGCACTCTGTCTCCCTGTCTTTTCAGATCTAGACACATGAGGAGCAGTGATCAGGATTTTGGTGAATCTCCCTCAACATGGGTCTAATGTTTCCTCGTGGTTCGTCTGTATTTCTGGTGCCAGCACAGAGAAGTGATGTGTCCTTCTCCATGCATTTCCTGGGAGCTGGAAATCAGCGTCTTACTACTGGTGGTGTTAACCTTGACCACTCACTGCAGGTGGAACATGCTGGCATTTTCCACTGTGAAGTTACTATTTCATTCTTCCCTTTGTGATTTATAAATATCTTGGGGGAGACACTTTGGGACCATGTAAATATTAGATTGGAGGAGACAAAGGAGACATGACAACTAAATACAGTGTGGGATCCTGTATTAGATTCTGAAACAGAAAAAGGACATTAGTGAAAAACTCAAGTTTGAATAAGGCATGTAATTTATCTAATACTGCTGTGCCAATGTTAACTTTCTGGTTTTTTATATGGATATTTGATTATCTAAGACGTCAACATTAGGGGATGTAGGTGAAGGAAAGCTTGCTGAAAACCTTTTGCAACTTCTCTGTAAAGTCTAAAACTACTTGAAATTTAAAGTTTACCAACTCTGTAGGTCTGGGTGGGGCCTGAAAGTCTGTGTTTCTCACCAGCTGCCAGGTGATGCTGATTGCTGCTGCTGGCCCTTAGACCACTCCCCTAGCAAGACTAGCAGAGCTAATTTCACTATGCACAGCTTTCAAGTGTGACAACCGGCTAACATGCATCAAGATCATGCTCCAAGTGCAGCAATCACTGCCTAATTACAGGCACTGCTTAAATACTGCCATGCTGACCCAGTGAGAAGAGTCTGAAATCCTGGCCTCTGCTACAGCACGTGTCTCTGACAGCCCTCCCCAGTTGAGCCTGGTGCCTTCCAAGGCTGCAGGCAAGAGAACCACTCGCCTGCTCTGCAACTCAGAGGCAGTCAGGGATCAGTGATGGGGCGCCCATCCTGTCCCACTGATGGCTGGGCACATGTCACCAAGGCCACAAGGAAGAGAGCAGGGTGAAGAGAACAGGCTTTAGAATTCCTGCCCAAGGTAAATGGCTACACAGGTGATCTCCACTTATCCCTTTTTAATAAAGTATAATAAGCCCCCAAGAAAGAGAACAGAGGCAGGCAAGAGACTTTTCAAATTTCTGGCAGATGGAGAGGCAAAGGAAGCAGCAACCTGGAACACACAAAGAGTGGGGTTCCAGGCCCTGCAGAACCCTGTGGATAGGCCAGGACCCAAACCCAGGAAACCCCACAGAGGGTGGGCTGGGCCTGCACCTGGAAGTTAGTCCCTGTATGGAAGAGCCAACTCTCCCACAGCCCTTACAGGGACAAAGTGGAATTGCTGCACAGCCCAGAGAAAATATCTGCACCTTGGTGTCCCAAGTCCCACAGTAACAAGCTCCCAGTCACCCAAGGGGAGACCTGCACATTTTCAAAACCAGGCCCACAGACCCAGGGCTCCGCCAGCTTCCCCTTTTCCTATAAAATAGTAATTGCCAATACTTGAAGAGGACTTGCCATGACACTAGACGAAACAAGAAATCAGAACAAGAGAACTGAAAAGAATATCGGTTTCCTGTGAGTCAAGAAGTTAAGGCATTCATCAAACAATAAACTACTATGAAAAACGAACAGGGCGAATACACTCTTAGAGATTAAAAATTTGATTGTGGAGATAAAAATTGTAAAATAGCATTGGAAGATAAACTAAAGCCTTCCAGAAATGAGAATAACAATGGCCCAGAAAGGAGGTAGAGATGAGAGTCCAGGGTCAGTCCACGACGTCTACCAGAGATTCCTAAAGAGTACAACTGGAAAGGAACCCATTCTCAAATGACACAAGGGAACTTCCTAAAGCTGAAGAACAAGCCTCCAGAGTCAAAGAGCATTCAGAATGTGAATCCACATACTTTGGCACACTGTAAAATGTCCTAACACCTTGGAGAAGATCCTAAAACCTTCAAGGAAAGGAAAAGATTATCCGGAAGGAAAAGGAGGCGTTGGCAGACATTCTCATTGAAATGATGAAGGACAAGATTAAAACATTAAACAAGATTAAAACTGAACAAAGCCAGGCATATAATGAAGGAAAATATCAGGACGTTATCTGTGCAGGCCTAAACAGTGAGCAACCCTGACTAGAAAACGGACAGAGGGCTAGGAAAAGTCAATGGATATGACACTATCCTTGAAGCAATGGCAGCAGAAAATGCAAAGGGAAGGAAAGCCATCACAAGCAACAGGAGACACAGGTGTGCAGGAAGAGAAACGCACCGCTCGGCTGAAGTGGCCATGTCTGCAGTCCCAACATAAGCAATTTGAGTAACTGAACATATATGAGTGCAGCAAAGAGGTGGGATATGAACAGCTAGGTCATCCTATTATGACAGATCTAGAATATGTGCAATCGATACGGTACCAGCTAATTTAGAGCTATCGAGAACTATCTGAGAAAGCACTAGATGACAGCAGTCTCTGAGGAGTGGGGCTGAGAGGTGGGGAAGGGAACTCTTGCTTTCCATTGTTGTCTTTCACCGACATTCTGCACACATTATTTTGATGAAAATATTAAATATGTGTTTCTTTAACACAGACCTCAGACGAACTGAGCTCAAACCCCGGCTCTTGTGTCTTTGGGCAAGTCACTTACGGTCTCCGCGGGCCTCCGTCACCTCATCCGTAAAATGGGGACAGCCTCACCTCCCGGACCGCTGCGATGATAAACAGCAGAAACGCTTAGCAGCCCCAGCTCAGAATACGGCCCACGCGGGGCAGCTGCTTTTATACGAATTAAAGCCAATGACGACAGAATCCAACATCGCAAGTATATATTCTTACTTTAATTGCGAGACAGAGGGAAACGGAGCTAAAGGAAAGGACCACAGGGCAGCGCGGCGTCTTCTCCTCCCACCGGATGAGGCTGCACGGAGTGCCCGGGCCGTCCGCTCTCCGACCCAACACTCCCGGTGCTCGAGCGCCCGCCACCCACCGCACCCCACTCCTGCCTCCCGGACCTCTGGCTGCGACTCCGCCCGAGCGGGAACAGCGCCCCCAGCCCACATCGCGGACTGCGGTCCGCGCCCGCGGCGGCACTCCTCGGAGGCCCCTCTCCTTCCCGTCCGCGAGGACTTCGGGACCACCCCGCGCCGCAGTGGGGCCCGGTCCTGCCCCAAGGCTCGGCCGCGGGCACGGGCGCGTCC
>NW_007728351.1:176165-190569 GCF_000696425.1 Galeopterus variegatus
GGAATTCTCGTGGTGTTTGTCGGGGAGCTGCGATAATGGCGTCCGTCCTCGCGAGAGAAGCCGTCGCTCTGCGCAGGCGCTGCGAGCCCCTCCCCGCGGCGCCCGGCCCCCCGCCCTCCGCGCAGGCTCACTGACCGCGCGGCCCGGGGGGGCGGGGCCTGAGGGCGGCGAGGCCTCCCGCACGCCTCGTAGCCGGCCCGGGGCTCCTGGCGAGCATGCGCACGCGTCTTTCCCAGCGCCGGAGTGCAGGCTGGCCTGCGTTCTCGCTTCCCCCTCGGACGCCCACGCGCCTCGCCAACCCGGGAATCATCGCTTCTGTGGGCCGTCTGAGGAATTTGCCTCTTTGAGGAGGGATGAATAGGAGTTGGGTTCCCCCCTCGACGACTACACATCCCACGGTGCCCCGCGCAAGCTACGAGCAGTGTATTCTGGGACTCGTAGTCCCGTCATCTGGGCTATGCCTGACGGTACTTGTAGTCTCCCCGGACTCCGGCCGCCCCTTGCCGTCCCCGCCGCAAGGGCTGCTGGGACTTGTAGTGACGAGGGCTCGTGGGCTGTGCGCTCGCGGCGGGTCCCACCTGCTGCCGCTGCGGCCGCTACCCTGTCGTTCCGGAGCGCGCAGGCGCGGTCCATACAATTTCATGTAGAGCGCATACAGCGATATGTTTATGTGCAACATAAAGTGGATACGTGATCACACTGGTGTGCACGTATTATCGTTTGTGTAGCCTTCCAAACGCAGGACGGGGGAGCTGCTTTCGCGTGGAAAGAGCACGCTGGACCTCGCGTTCCCTGCGACCTCTCCTTTGCCGATAGTAAAAGCACGACTGGGGCAGCCCCCGCGTGAGACCCTAGGGCCACCTTGTTGAGTGAGCGTCGCTTCCAGAGCTAACACTGAGGTGCCACTGAGGCGGTCGCTGGGTGGCTTTGCAGCCAAAGTGCCCTCAAGTGCTCCGAGGGAGAACACACAATACATCACAGAAGGTCAGCGCTGGAGCAGGTCCTGGTGTCAGCAGCAGACCAGTCCTGTGGCGAGACAAGGACGAGGCCTACGGAGACTACATGCGGCTGGAGAGAGGCACAGGCAGGGCTGGGATCCAGAGCACCGTGGTGGGACCCACTCCCACGGGGGAGATGGTCGCAGGAGCCAACCACAAGGGTCTCCTAAGAGCAGTGGGGTGAAGAGGCCTGCCTCTACCCCATCTGCATCTCCACCACGGCCGGGTGTGAATACTACCAAGGACTCCGAACAGGGATACCTGAGTATCTGACTAGGAAACAAACTTAGGGTGTAGTTCCTCATAGTAGTTCCAAGCATCACGACGCCCTTGTCCGTATCTGCCTTTCGAGTGTGGTCTGCCTCCTCCTTCATCCCCGAGCTTGCACAATGCTTGGTTCCGTGTCACGAGCAGGTGTGAATGAATGAATAAGTGAGTGAATGAATGAATGAGTGAATGAAGAGTGAATACATTTATAACCATCCAACAAACTAAAGGTTATTGAAAACCGCCAACCCACTGCTAATTGTCATGGTCAGAAGTTAAGTCAATCAAAACGGTGACTGGGATTATGCTGGAGTTGTTGACTTTTCTTTTGTTTTTGATGTTTTTCATTTTGCCGCCCAGGAAACTAAAATAGAGAAAGGTGTTGTTCAATGTTGCCATCTAGCTGATTCGCTAGCTGTTTAAAAACAAATTAAATAGCTAGTAATAAACAAAGATAGGTATCTATTAATGAAGTGTCACCCACTTACCACAGGGGATTCTTCCCTTGCCAATCAATTAGTGCAAGAATCCAGTCCAATATCCTGGAGTTAATTAGGCTAAAGTCACATTAGTGGAGGCATTATGAGAAGAGAGGGAGGTACACTCTGGCCTGGGTAGCACCCAGAAATGGGGACCACTTAAATATGTGTGCACTGGCCATTTGTAAAGATCTCAAGGACCCATTTGTCAATACTTTGAAATGCCCACTTCAAGAAAACCTGGAATCCTTCAGAAGTTTCCTTTTTCCAAAAATGACACAAGGGTGGAGAAAGATGAATTATCCATGAAGCTCTCAGTTGCCTGGAAAAGCCTACAAGTCTGAGTGAAAAGCCTAGAACATTGAGTCTAACTGTCCCTAAGTGCAGAGACTTTGAGTTTGCCCAGTGGGAGCTTAGAATTCGAGTCGTCCTTTGGCAAGTTGCTAAGGCTTGAAAACCTCAGCCTCCTGCTCTGGGAACCGATGTTCAGAACTCACAGCTCATGGGATATTGGGAGGAGTCAATGAAGTAGAGATTGTGAAGGGTTTAGCAGAGGGTCCAACTCAGGAAATGATCATATTATCATATGTTGAGTTAGCACACTTTGAGCCAGGCATGTTTTACCATAATCCCTAATCTTTGTAAAGAACATGAAGTTCAGAGAGGTTAAGCAGAGCACCCGGAGTCACACAGCTATGGCAGGGGTAGAAACTTGAAGAGGAAGGTTGTGTGATGCGGCAGGAAATGTGGTCAAGACATGGCCATGTCCTTATCAGCCAAGGGAGGGGTTTTGTCTTGATCCTAAAGTGATGAGAAGAGAATCCTTAACAAGATTTGGGGCAAGAGTGAATATGATCTGATTTGTGTTTTTGTAAAGTCACTCTGGGTGGAGTGTTGTAAAATGAATGGGGGAGGCGTGTCCTGTGTGGATTTGGGGAGAGCAGATCAGGCTGCGGCAGGGAGAGATGCGAGAGATGACAGAGGCCCAGAGCAGGGAGGTCACCATGGAGATGGGATGCAGAGAAGTGGACAGACTGGAGAGATTCTGAAGGGTGGAATCCACAGGACTTGACCATGAATCTGATAATGGGGCCAGGGGTAAGGGAGAGGGGACATTCAGGATGTTATCTGGGCCTGCAGACCTGCCATACTGGATGGAGGGAAGCTCTGTTCCCCGAGATGGGAAACTCTGGGCCTAACTGACCACTGGCCACCTCCCATGGTCTGGAGACTGTCCCTGGACATGCCTTCTTTACCTCAGGTCCACTCAAGGGGGACCCTTCTAAAACTCACCCCCCAAGCCCCTTGTATAATTTATTCTTTACTGCTCCCCTCTTGTCTACGTCACACAAGGAGCACTGCAAGTGTTTGAAGGTCCTGCTGGGAAGAGATCAGGTTTCGGGTGAACTAGAGTCCTGGAGATTGATCCCATGGGGAACCAAGGTGACCACTCAGAGGTAAGAGGAAGCAGCTGCAGCCAGCCCCCAGCAGCCCATCTCTGCCTGGCGTGGATTCCACACAGACTTGGAACAGGCCACAGCCACAGATCCTGGGCTGTCAAGAAAGACAAGGACCCTCACCATTGCTGCCACAAGGACACAGTGTCCTGCAAAACTAGGAAGCTCCCTAGACTTCTGTACCTCAGCTTCCTCATCCATAAAGTGGATGGCAAGACCTCAGGAAGGGTACCTGTGAGGTAACATGCCTGAGGATAGACTGACGTGGACTCTGTTCCCAGTAATATTACCTCAAACATCCCTGGCCTCAATGTGGGCATCTGCAAAATGGGATAATAAAACCCACCTTGCAGGGTCATTACTGAGTTTAGAAACTGACCATGGAAGGTGCTGACTGCAGCATTTGACACACAGGGGATCATCCTTTGATATTTTGTTGCACAAATTTGTGTCTAAACAGAAGACTTCGATAGTAATGCTGCCATGAAATGTTACCGGCTGCACTGCTGACTGCTGCCTGGGTTCCAGGGCTGTGCCTCACCTAAGCCGTGTGAGGTGGTCTGGGGGCTCATTGCCAGTGTGCCTGGCTGCTTCTGCGCCTCTCTCTCTCTCTCTCTCTCTCTCTCTCTCTTTCTCTGTCTGTCTCTCTCTCATCTCTCTCCCCACTTCTCCGTTCTCATCTTTAGGCTTGTTTTTTTTCCATTCTAGGGCAGGATCTCAAGAAGGGTTCCCACCAACTACAAACATGTTTTACCAGTTTAATAATCCCCTTGGAGAGAGAGTGCCTCTTTCCCCTTGATTCCAGCAAAGTTTCCAGGGCTGGCTCTCACTGGTGGTGACTTTCACTCTGGCGAAGCTGAGATGAGTCAGGGAGTGGGTCAGCCTGACCCAAGCCACATGGACTGCCTGTGGGGGAGGGTTAGTCTCCCAGAGGACACGCAGGCGATGTCACCAGAGAAGGGCTGGGGTGGGGCAACATAAGCAGCATTTGTCCCCAACACATGCCTCCTGGGGTCTCACACCTGAGTGCACGTGAACATTGGTGCCTGCACTGGCGTTCTGTCCCACTGGTGGTTCTTTTCTCTCTGCAGCTGTTGGTTCATACTTTCCGGAAGGAGAGGCTGAGTATATTTAGAAGAGTATAGGAGGAGAAAAGGTTTCTGCCGGGCTCCCAGGCTGCCTGATTCATTGGTTTTCGTTGGCTGACATTTCGACTAGGGACAGGGTGCCTTGAATCCAGGCCCCGGAGCAGGCAGGGGACTAGCATCACAGCAGGGCTGCTGGGCTTCCTGTCACTGCTAGGGCAGCACCCCCAAGCCCCGGGGTGCTTCAGGTGGAGGAAACAGTTGTATAAATTTAAAACATCAATAAAAGTGCATGCCAAAATCATGCCATAGAAAACTTGTCAGAGAAGCAAAAGGAATTACTGTGAACAAAACTCATGCAGAAACTTCCATGTGCTTGCAAGATTTTTGTTCAGCACAACTTTTTAGTATTTGTTTTTTCAACTAGAAAAGAATTTCTGTATGGAAAGTGTATGTATCACGTTGGGATTGTTAAATACTATGGGGAGTGTTCAGTTGCATTCAAGAACGAACTTCAATTTCTACCACATGAGAATAAAGCCCGGTTGGAAAGGAGCGATGCAGAGAAATTTGAGAGTCTCATAGAACAGTGGGCTTCCAGCTTCTCTGACCAATCATTCATTTCAGTAAAAACCTTTTCAGCAGCACTTTCAGTGAATGTGTGTTTATAGATAAATTATATCTGTGCATTAGGTACTAATGTATTGCGTGCTCTGTGAAACATATGAAAAGTAGAAATGTTTAACAAGTGAGAGAGAAAATAAAAATAGGAATTCCAATCTTTCTTTCTGCACTTCAAAGGATTGTCTGGGGTACACATAATCCGTTTTAGAATGTATAAATCTAAAGAAGGTTTGAGTTAAGCTTTTTGGGTTTGAATATGAAGAATGTTTGCTAAACGGGAAGTAAGGAACAATTTCTTGACCTCATGGTTCTAATTTAAGAAATGAAAAAATGCCCTTTAGGTACAGACTTTTTATTAACTGCTGTATTTCAAGCTTCACCAGAGAAACAGAACTGTCAGGGTGTGTATATGTGCACTGTGTGTGTGAGAGTGTGAGTGTGTGTGCGTGATGAGAGAGAGAGAAAGAGAGATTGATTTATCCTAAGGAACTTGCTCACGAGATCCTGGAGGCAGGCAAGCCCAGCACCTGCAGGCCAGGCCCGCGGGAAGAGCTGATGGGCGTCTGCCGGCAGAGCTCCTTTTTGCTCAGGGGAGGTCCGACGTTGTTCTGCTGGGGCCTTCAACTGATTTGGGTCAGGCCTGCCCACATTACAGAGGGTGATCTGCTTTATTCAAAGTCTTCTTAGATTTAAATGTTAATTGCATTAAAAAAAAAAAAACACCTTTGCAAAAACATTTAGAATATTGTTTGACCAAATATATACGCACCGTGGCCCAGCCAAGCTGACACAAAGATTAACTATCACAACTTCGCGTGAGAAATTTTCAACAGTGGCAGAAAATTACAGACCATATGAAGCCCACTGACTGGTGTTTTATGTGTGAGGTAGAAACCAAATTAGAAAGTGTTGGGCTGGATGAATACGAAACCTTTTGGCTCAAAATAAAAGACAGTGGGTGAGGGCACAGTCTCTTGAGAGAGGTACCTCAGTGCCTCCACGGTTTGAATCAGTTCATCCTCCAAGCTGTGTGCATCAGACCTGGGAACTCTCCTCAAGATGTTCAGTACAGCATTATTTATAAAACCAAATAACAAACAACAGCAACTGGAAATAACCTGAATGTCCATCGGGGGGGATTAACTTAATAAATTATGGTACATCTTTCAGTGAAATATCCTGTAGTTATCTTTTTTTAAAAAAATGAGCTATATACACCAATAAAAAATTATTCATGGTAGGGCCGGCCCGGTGGCGCACTGCTACAGTGCGCCGCTTGGGAGCGTGGCGGCGCTCCCGCCAAGGGTTCGGATCCCACATACAGACCGGCCGCTCACTGGCTGAGCGAGGTGCGGGCGCAACACCGAGGGTTGCGATCCCGTTGCCGGTCACGAAAAAAGACAAAAAGGAAAAAAAATATTACTCATGGTAAATTGTTAAATGATTATATATATTTCATATACATGTATGTATCTGTCTATATATGATTCTTTCCTGTATACAAAGATACATATATGGGAAATTTCCATGATATGAAAATCTCCAGAAAGAGCCACAAGAAACTGCTAACAGAAATTCACTCTGGGAAAGAGAGATTTTGGTTCTCACTTCCGAACTATTTGAGATTTTTTTCCGGAAGCACACATATGTATGGCATTCATACTTTATTTAGTAGCAGGGATTTCCATTTCTACTGTAACAGCAAGTGAAATGGTGTACAGGAGTCAGCTGTGACGGGTACGGGGCAAGCTGGGGCTGGTAATATTTTTAAGTCAAGCAGAGCCACCATGTGGCAACAGGGAGGACAGGGAGACCCCAGGCCCGCAGGAACTGCCTCAATGTGGTCTGCCTGAAACAGGCTGAGGACGTTGCCAAGAGCCTGTGGGTGTCAGCTGGCCAGCTGGACACGGGCAGGAGAAGCCTGCTGCTCATTCAGAGCCCATCAGGGCCTGGCACATGGGGCTTGGATGCAGGAATAGGAGTTCCATTCTGCGGGCTTTCCTTGTATCAACTCAATCAACCCACGTGACAGCTCTAAGACTGTTATTTCCCCCCTTTGCAAGTGAGGAAATTGAGGCAAAAGTCAATGAATGAATCAATCGATCCAGCTACCCATTTCTAAAATGACTCTGTGGGAAGAAAAACATGCACAACCCAGAGCTGGCTTTTATTACTTGCAGCCAAGACAGCCAACTCATGGGCCCCTCAGAGCCATGGACGAAAGCTACAGGCCAGACCGTGCATGTGATTTCAGTGAGATCTTAGGTTCTCAGTGGCCCACAAGCAGACTCCCATTTCAGAACCCCTGATCTGTGGGGTTTTCCAGATCTAAGATTCTGGGATTCTATGATAAGTTATAATATCCACTCCTCTAGAAGATCGTAAGTTTAAACCAAAAAAGAAAAAAAATGACAAACTTTTCCATCCCAACTCTGAAGTCTCCAACTCACACGTAAAGGTATCGGAGAATAAACTGCTGTGCAGTCTACAGTAGAATTTTCTTGTGGCCTGGCATCTGCAAATATCTCAAGTTGTACGGTTAGGGTGACCGTCTGACTTCTTATCCAAATGTGCACACTTCTATGCGTGCAAAGGGGCACTATCGATATTTATGGCCAGTCAGTAAGCATCACCCGGGAGTGTCCCAGGCCACATTCTTACTTCAGGGAGAATGAATTTGGATCAAATCATGTCTATTTTGTGGAAAGTGGAGGCTCACTTCTTTTTCAGTGGCCCTGGGCAGAGAGACTGCCCGCCCACCTGCCCATCCATCCCAGTGGTGCTCTGGCTAACCCCACCTTGTGCTTTGAACTCACCATTCCCTGTTCGTGCACACAACATAGCTATGTGCCTGGTCTTGAGTGTCCCACGGCTCTAACCTGCAGGGCCAACACCACAGGAACAGGGACTTCGCTCTCGCCTGGAACTCACAGGGGGCTCCCCATAAGGTCCTTCTAACTCCCTGGTGGACTCACTCTGCTGTTTACCAAATCAAAGCACAGTGACCTGAGTGGCCTGTCCCCAGCGACAGCCCCTTGTCCCCACACACCTACCCCCAAGCCAAACCAAACATCTTCCAACAAGTTGGGACAGACACGGGTTGAACTTTAACCAGTAGGCTCAAGGTTTGGGTGAGTTTCTACAAAAAGAGGTGGGCATGCTCCACTGCACACTTGTACAGATCTGAGTGAGAGAGAGGGAGCAAAAGTCACCTTCTCTTGACTGGGGTCCCCTGGAAGGAGACCCAAGATGCTAAGGACCACGGTGCTGGGGAGGAGCCATCTGAAGTCCTCAGGTTTTTCCTTCTTGGTCAAGCAGATGTGGGGGCCTCCTTCAGGTCACGCTGTGAGGCCAGAGCGGTGGTGTTCTCAGCATTCCTGTGCACCTGGAGATGAGAATCATGCTTGTAAGTAGATCCTTGGATTTCCCCGGATACGATTTGGTGTGTGTCTAATGGTGTGTTGCCTTCTACGATGGCAGACAGTCCTGAGCAGATGGCTCAGGTGCAGAGTCGTCCCCCCGCACCCCCCCCCCGTCTCTTGCATTTGGTGACCTTGGGTGAGTCAATTGACCTCAGTTTCTTGGGATCATGGGGAGGGCGAGGTGCTCGGAACAAGGAGGGTAGTGATGAGCTGTCATGACTCAGCATCTGGTCCCAACACAGTGGGCTGTGCTAACGTGTCACCGTGGCACCCAAACCTCTTTGGGCGCATGTGCAGTCACAGATCACTCAGCCAGCCCTGTCAAGAGCCAGCCACGTCAGCTCGTCCTGGCTGTGTGGTTAATGCTCCGTGACCTTGGACAGGTCCCCTCCTCTTTCTGGGTCTCATATTCTTCCTGCACAAAATAGGGGCTGCCTCGATGGCTGTGAAGTGCTCTTCTAACTCAGCTGGTCCACACTGCCTTGAACTGAATTGTGTCCCCCAAAGCCCATGGACAGGCAGCTTAACCCCCACCATGACACAGTTAAGAGAGTGGGAAACCCTATGGTGGTAATTGAATGGTGGGGCCTTGAAGATGTGATTAGACTGTGAGAACCATGCCCTAGGAAATGGATTGATAAGTCGATGGTTTAATGGTGGTCATGGGTGTGGTTCTGAGGGATTTAAAAGGAGGAGTTAAGAGTTAGTTCTCTCTGCTCCCCCATCCGCCATGTGACACGCTGCATTGCTGTAGAGTCACGTCACTAGATGTGTTCCCTGGACACTGTACTTCCCAGGCTCTAAAACTGTAAGCAATACACTTTGTGTTCTTATAAATTACCTAGTTTCAGGTATTTATGTTTTAAGTAACAGAAACAGACTCATATACACACTTTCCGTGTTTGGCAGTTGAAAGAGCGTGGGCTTTGGAGTCAGGCCCCCTGCCTGCAGGTGCCAGTATCACTGCTGGAGGTGACTGCTCGGCAAGTTGCTCACCTCCTTGAGCCTCTATTTCCTCATCTACAAAACAGGAACAGCTAGATGTTGTCTTCCAGGTCCACATAGGAAACCTGGCACACACCAGACTCCTGGTGAACCTCCCTGGTTCTTTCCAATCAATCCTTTGCTCCACACCTGAGGACAATGCCAGTCTGTCTCGAAACCACAGGCCGTCTGGGCTCTGCCCTGGCTCCTGGTAGGTGAGGGCAGATGGCCTGGGGGCATGCTGGGCACCCTGCCCTGGGTGATCCAGGCCTAAGCCTGAAGAGGACTCTAGTATTTGGGAGCTGCACCAAGGCTCAGAGAGCAGGAAATCCAGGAGTTCTTCCAGGAATTAGCATGGAGATGGAAAACCAAAGCCACTGGACACCCATCTCTTAAATCCCCTACCCAGAAGGGCCTGGAGTGGGAACCTTGTTGCCTCTTTCCATTGTCCTGTCCCTAACTGTCCTTTAGGTGACCGTGCCACTCCAAGTGGCCAGCAGCAGCAGTAGCAGTGCCTGGGGGCCTGTGAGAACTGCAGACCCTTGGGCCTACCCCAAGTCTGCCTGTAAATGTCAAACAATACAGCAGGGCACATGCCAACGTCGAAAGCCCTCCCAGCCAGACTCTCCAGCACAATTCCCAGAGGCAAGTGCCAGGCATAGTCTATGATGTAACCTTCTGACACTTTTCCTCCTGCACACTGAAACACATGTCTACACATTCACAGGACTTTCCAAAGTACAAATACTGTCCTGTCCTGTCGATCCGCATCTTGGCTTTCTTTCTGTAAGTGTGGACATCATCACTGTCTCTCAGTACCTACCCCTCTTTCGTTTTCAGCATGACTGTTAAGACTATCAATAGCACCAGCCTGCCACTTTGCAGCTGTGTGCCCCTTGGCATGTTTCTTAGCCTTTCGAGCCTCAACTCATCTCTGTAAAGGTGTTAATAATGGTTGGTAATGGCACGGCGCTGACAAAAGAATGGAAGGAGGTGACGTGTGGGAAGGCTCAGAACAGCACGTGCACCTGGTAAGTGCTCTCTGGACATCGGCTGTTGCTGTCATTATTGACGGCCATCGTATGGGTGTCCCTGAATTTATTCAAGCACTACCCTGTTGGTGGGCATTAGATGGTATCCAGTTTTTAACTGTCACATGCCATACTCTTACACTGTGAACTCAGCACTGCACACTTCTGTTGTATTTATTCAAGCACTACCCTGTTGGTGGGCATTAGATGGTATCAAGTTTTTAACTGTCACATGCCATACTCTTACACTGTGAACTCAGCACTGCACACTTCTGTTGGAGAGGGTAGCATTCTGCATCAAGTGCCTAAGTCAGTCTACGCTGTGGTCCTCAAACTGCTCCCAGGAGAACCCAGGGTCTCTGCCGAGTTACTTCAGAGTTCCACACAGTGAACAGTTCTGCCCAGCACGGAAGATTTGAACTTCCTAAAGAATTCATTCCTCTATTTTAATGTCTTATTTATTAGTATTCTGCAGAATATCTTATTTGGGGGAAAAAGAGTTTGTTACTAAAAATGATTGAAAAGCACTGGTAGCTCAGGCTTGAGAGAAGAGCCAAAGAGTTTCAAAATGCTCAGAAATAATTTCAGGGATCATTTTAATTCAACATTCTCTAGCTATGTTTCAGCATGTATGGGAGCCACCTCTTACCAATGGTGCACGTTTGTTCCCAAGTCTGTGATCAGTGACGTCATATTGGTAACTTAAGATCAGCCATAATGAGATATTTGCACCATGGTAATTGGCAAACACTATAAATCAAAGGTTTTGTTCCCTGGGAGAGCTGGTTATTAAACATTTACCAGTACACCACGGCATATTCTAGAACATTTCAATAGGTATTTCTTGCTCTCACGTCTGCAGGTCTTCTTAGGCTTGGCTCACTGAAGCTGGGTGTGGCTGGACTGGGTTCCCAGCTGCAGGGCAGGTCCAGGTCTGTTCGGCCTCATCCTCCTGCAACCAGCAGCCACCTGAGCATTGCTCTTCTCAAGACAGAGGGCAGGCGTTCAGCGGGCAAGTCAACCACGCGAACAGATTCATAGCCCTGCTGACATCATGTAGGCTAACATCCCATTGGTCAAAGCTGGTCACAAGGTGGCCAAGGCCAGTGACAACAGGGTAGGGAATTGCTCCCCCCATCAAGGTCATGGTGAAGGGGGTGAAGATTCGCTGGACAATAATCAAACCTGGAGAATGAGAAGGTATCGAGGAGAGGGGATCTCTTTCTGGACTTCGCCCACGTGGATTAGGAGCAAACACATAAACTGCATGGGGCAGGGACCTCGACCTGTGATTCAATTCCATGTCCGCTGCACTTGGGCCAATACCTGGCCCATGGGAGGAGCTCTGCAAATGTCTGCTGAATGCTCGAACAAGAGGATATTTCACTTTTATTACTTCCTGCTAGAGACCTACCAAACTTTCCTCGCTGCACTGCAGCATCTGCCATGGAAATCCACAGCCAGCATGAGTAAATATGAGAAGGCTGCTCAGTATTCCAGTGGCGCTGCCTCTTTGCATGTAGCCATGAGCAATGTCCTTTTATTTGGGGGCAGACACTGTGTTCCATGGAGATGTCTTCTTGTTGGTGGCCCCAGTGTGCAGCTCAGCAAAAATACCCACTAAGATAAAACTGGAACCTAAAAATACCCCCTCTCCCCACACTTGCATGTCTGTGGGTCAGAGAGACCTGATCCCCCCGGTTGGACCAGGGCCTCCTCTGGGGCGGTTAGCTGCCTGTGTTCTGTCTAAATGAAGGTTGTGCAACTGTGTTAGATGCCTGTTGTTGGTGGGGGGGATTGCATGTGACAGTGGTTTGCGAAGGTTGTAGAGCCTTTAAATCTCACTTCCCCTTGATGCAGTCATGATTTATGCGAGCCTAGAGGGGATCTTTGGGGAGAGCAGACAAGGGAAGACCAGCACGCTTGTTGTGATTCTGAATTAAAGCGGAAGCTGGGACAAAGGACATGAGGACCAAAGACCTTGCTGTGGTTGCCAGCATTCCAGGCCAGTCGTGCCCGCTCTCACTTCTGTTGTGCTCCATCATGAGAAGGACGCCCAGGTGGGATGCAGGATGTGTCTGCAGAACACTCGGGGCCAGCGGTTTACCTGAGCATGTTAAGTCATTGTTTCAGGGCACTTGAATGAGCTCTGTGCATGACTAAAGCATCTTTGCTGGGCTGTAGGCAGGAGCAGCGAGCTAGTGTGTGTTCTGTGATTATGACACACGGGGATATGTTCCAGCTTCTCAGGTGCCAGCTGTTTTATCGAATCTCCTCAGCAAACCCACTATCATTACACCCCGTTCTTTTCATTCCCACAGATGAGGAGACTGAGGCTGGGGAAAGGTGGTAAATAACTCACCAATGACTCAGATGGTGAGTAGAGACAGCTGGGTTATTTGGCCCACAAATGTATCTTTCTTCTGCACAATGTTTAAAACTTAAAAAAAAAATCACTTGGCAACACTTAAACGATGGGAGACTTTACCCCCAAATCTGTATTTTTATCTTTTGGAAAATCTAAAGAGCTGGCAACAGAGGGCTCACATGCCCACCCAGCGGGGTAACAGCAGCCCCTTCAGGTGCTGCCCGTGCTCTCCAGATTGCCCCAGTCCCCACCCCTCCCTACTGCACCCCCAGCTCAAGGGCGGGCATCCACCCCTCAGAGCAGCTTTGCTATTTACATTCCCTGCCTTAGCAACACGTGCACTTAATAGCGCAGCCAGACTCAGGGATCTAACAACAGGATTTCAGGCCTCAGGTGGTCTTTGGGGAAAGGGCTTGGGGGTGTCCTCCTGCACCGACTACAAAGAACAGAGAAAGCTGTCAAGGCGTGGACAACAGCCGAGAGCAGTGGGGGGGCTCTAGCTGGAGATTCTCAGGAGACCCTGGTCTTAGTTTAGACTCTACAGCTAACTTGCTCTAGATCTTGAAAAATGGCTCTATCTCTCCTTACCTTTATTTTTTTGGCTGGCTAGTGTGGGGATCCAAACCCTCGACCTTGGTGTTCTAACATCACGCTTGGACCAACTGAGCTGAGCCACCAGACCTGCTGACTGTCTGTCCGGACTTCGGTTTTCTCATCTGTAAGGGTCCCACACCAGGGAGTGCTTATTCAGCATTCGTGTATCAGACACCTTTTAAACGTGGAAATATAATAAGCCAAGTGACCCCGTCCCTGCTTAAGATCTGACTGAGGGAGACAGATGGCAAAGTGCTAACAAGCATGGTGACAAATATGTTCACTGGGTGAGAAACAACAAGAAAGGAAATTAAAACTAACTAGCAAATGAGCAATCTACTATCTATGATCACCATTGTTTCCTACACAAAAGGACTTTTAAAGGCCGAAGAGTAGGAAAGATATAACTTAGAATAAACATCCTGTGATTCTATAATCTTTACATTTTAATTTAAAAATCTATTCTACGCTCTACTGACCTCTGATGATTTACTTATTAAACATCTAAAAAATGTATCAAGTTCAGTAAAGAACAAAACGCAATGATGCATTAGCCATTAGACTCTTGGGGTAGGAGAAAAATTCCCAACAGGGCTATAAATCTTTATTCCTTGTTTTCTAGAATTCTGCTAGACACGCCCTTTGACCTAGCAACTCTGTGCTTAGGCGTTTAGGAGACAGAAAATAATCTAGAGAAGTGTACAGAGAAGTAATAGAAACTTCATCACAGGTTTGTTTAACATTGCAAAATGCTGGATAAAATCTCAATATCTACCATTACCAAAGAATTGATTTTGAAAATTGTGGTGTAACTGTATAATGGAAAAATGCACCACCATTAGGAATTGTATATATATTTTTTCATTGACTAAATGAGCTCACAATGTCAAATAAGAAATGCAGTTTGCAAGATAATAGAGAGAGTAGGATCCTTGTTCATTACAAAAAAAAAAAATCCAGATCTCTCTTCATATGAGGATCTGTGCACAGAGAGAAGCCAAGACAGACACACGCCAGTGGGGTGTGACCATGAGTTGCTTCTTGTTCTCCTAAAAACTATTTTCTGAAGTTTTTTTTTTTTTCCTTTTTTTTTGT
>NW_007728351.1:190808-206023 GCF_000696425.1 Galeopterus variegatus
CCAGATCTCTCTTCATATGAGGATCTGTGCACAGAGAGAAGCCAAGACAGACACACGCCAGCGGGGTGTGACCATGAGTTGCTTCTTGTTCTCCTAAAAACGATTTTCTGAAGCTTTTTTTTTTTTTTTTCCTTTTTTTTTGTCTTTTTTCGTGACCGGCCACGGATCGCAACCCTCGGTGTTGCTCCCGCACCTCGCTCAGCCAGTGAGCAGCCGGTCTGTATGTGGGATCCGAACCCTGGGTGGGAGTGCCACCGCGCTTCCAAGCGGTGCACTGTAGCAGTGCGCCACCGGGCTGGCCCCTTTTCTGAAGTTTTGATTAACGTATAACCCTTACTTTAAAAATCACACTCAAAACATTTTGGAATGAACTTCGAGAAAAGGTGGCAGGGGCCACTCAGCTTTGTTTCTTGCTGCTGGGGTTTTGCATCCTCCTGGCGGGAAGGCTGGAGGGTAAGATTTCCCCGTGGCTGCAGCTGCCACTGCATCACCCAGATGGAATCAAGTGACTGGGAAGAGAGGTTTCGAGCCCTTCCCAGGAGACAGTGCCCCCTGAGCTCTGCCTGTGTCCCATCAGCTGCCCTCCCCGGAGTCTCTGCTGTACTTCCTGTGGCCACACTCTGTGACGACGAGGACACAGAAGTCAACACAGGGCGGCAGTGTTCCTGGTGGGGAGGAGCATCGTGTCTCAGAATGATGGAAGCATGTGGCACAGTGTTGAGCTGCTGAGTGGTCTGGTGGCCCCAGGGCTCCAAGTCGGGTTGGTTTCCCCTGAACTGGGTGCTGTGGATTGCCACGTCTCTGCCATCTCCATCTGAGACATGGAATGAGGCGAAGCCTCAGCCAGGGTCTCCTTCTCTCTGCCCCCCAGTGCACCCCCTCTGGACGGGCCCAGTCTCTGTGCCAGGGGGCACCCGGCAGTCTCCCATCAACATCCGGGGGAGGGACAGCGTTTATGACCCCAGGCTGAGGCCGCTCAGGGTCTCCTACGCCGCAGCGTCCTGCCTGAACGTCTGGAACACCGGCTACCTCTTCCAGGTGGAATTTGACGATGCCGCCGAGGGGTCAGGTGAGCCCAAGCTGGGGTTCGAGGCTTCGCTTTTCTCCTGCTGCACCCCGGGGTGGGAGTCACAGACTCAGCGGAGAGGGAGACGGCACGGGCCATGGCTTTACTCATGCTGTTTGGGGGCTGGGAACAGAGATGCACTCGGGGGATCTGGAGGCCGTGAGTCAGTTTGCACGGGGCAGGAACATGATGCCACCTACAGATGAGGATGCCCATGGCCGCATGCACACAGGTGTATTGGGGATGAAGCCCCTTCCCTCCTGGGCTCACATTCCAGGGGCTGGGGAGGAAGAAAGAATGAGCTGGTGACACATAAATATCTTGCACGTCAGAAGAGAGAAGCTGAGTGGGTGGAGGTAGGGAGGGGTGGTGGCCGAGAGTCTGGTGTGACTGACGCTGATGATTTAGGCGGAGAAGATGATTTAGGTGGAGATAGGGAAGGAGGAAGGAAGTGAGGCCCATGGCAGGGCGGGGATGGCTGGAGCCAGGTGAGCTTGCCGGTGCTTCCTTGGAGTACGAAGAGACCACTGCAGGTTGGAGTGACAGAGACCTCCCCAGATGCTGTGAGGAGGACAGACTGGGGATGTGGGGGGAGCAGGGAGGTGGTGAAAGAGGCCCCAGAAGTCACAGAGCCCTAATGGGGTCCCAGCACCTTGCCAAGGGCTGTGTGAACCGTCTCATCAAATCCTCACCAGCGATCCTCAGAAGTTTCGGATGGGATGGGTGCTCTGTCAGGCTTGGGAAATTTCCTTTCATTCCAATTTTATTTACAGTTTTATCAGGAATGGCTGCTAAATCCCATGGGGGTTTTTCAGTGCTTATTGACGTCGTAAGCCCCGTTGCTGCCAGACACCTGCTTTCCTTCTGTGCGTCTGGAATTTTGGTGTATGCCAGGCAGAGGTGCTCATGTGAGCAGCCCCCAAACCCTGGGCACTAAGTCTCTCGTGAGCTTCCCTGGTCAACGACATCTCACACGTGTGGTCAAAACTCGGTGCTGGGGAGATTAAGGAGGTCCTGCGTGTCTCCACCAGAGAGGACTCAAAGCTCATGCCTGGTCTCCTCCAGACTGCGGCCACGCACGTCTTCTCTGTGCTGATTGTCCTTCGTGCCCTCTCGCTGTAATAAACCTGAGCCGTCAGCATGACTGTGTGCTCGGTCCTGTGACAGCATCAGGTGCTTGGTAAGGGGACGGAAGAAAGATGCACAGAAAGTTAAAGGAGCAGCGAGCTGTTTCCCTGCTGACCGGGAAGGCGCCCACTGCAGAGGCAGCGGGGCAGGAGGTGAGGCCATGCCGGGGTGCTCAGCACCGCGTCTGCAAGACAGACTCTCAGCGCCGGCTGCTGGCCCTGAGCCCACTCTTCTACACTGTCGAAAGTCAGGCAGACGGCGAGCTTGCTTCCACACTTGCCTTCGCACCTGTCCCACGGGCAAGTGTGGTGGCACTGCCACCGTCCTCAGCAGCCCTCATCTGCTTCAGCTGTTGTGGGAAAGTCTGCCCAGCCCTGTGTCCTGGCTTCCTCATGACATCTATGCTTGCGCTTCCACCATGAAAGACTGCTACTCTGAGAAATTCTCCGTCACCCAACACGGGACTCCAAGGAGCAGTGCTCACTGATGCACACCCGAGCCACGTGCACTGGCCTCCTTGCAGCCCGGGGCAGGACTGGGCCTGCTCCTGCCTCTAACGGACCAGGTGTGGGGCAGGGCGCGGACAGCCCTGTGTCCCCGTGCCAGGCCCTGTGGAGGGCGCCACTCACACCGTGGCTCAGCCTTTCCAGAAGTCTCTTTCCCCATCTCAAAGGTGAGAAGGAGCTGTGTTTCCTGAGCAGCTGCCTGCGTGTCTGGTGCTGTTCACAGTCACTCTCGGTCCATCTTCACAGTAACACGCAAGAACACTTCTGGCAGAGGGCTTGCTGAGCGCATATGACAGGGTCCCCACCTCTGGCCAACAGGAAATGGAACGTCGTGGCAGGACAAGGCCAACTCAGAGAAGAGAGGGGGAAGCTGGACCAGCAGACCCGGGGAAGCACGGGAACCAGGCCTCCTTTAGGGATCCAGGGAGCAGGGATTTATGCATCTACTTATTTAGTTGCCAACTTTTTTTCTGCCCTTGGTAGCCTGTTCCAGGTTTAATTTCCCAAGGAGCAGCTGAAATTGGCTTTTCAGGTTTTATGTGGTTTTATATTATTTTAAAATTTTTTATGCAGCAACTTCAAAAGATTGGATAAAGAATAATAGCTCCTGAACCTTTAATTATTTGGATTAATAGTTGTATGGCTTTACTAATAATTTTGAGAAAAACAGATATCGTGAATATAGATGAGTTACTATAGAATTCATACTCCCTCTGTATAATTTTTATATGTAGTTACGGATCTTACTGATATCTATATAACAGATACATTTTCCTTTAAGTCATATAATATGAAAAACTTTGAGGGTTATTTTGGACTTTTTTATATTGTTAAATTACATTTTACAAAATAATTCCAATTCCCAAGGTAAAGGGTCTGGTGGCTGACCCTGGGTGGACATGCAGCCCTTGGCCAGTGGAGCACTGGGCATCTGAGTTGACGTCCTCACCAAGACCACATGCTGAGAAAGTGGTGGTCCCAGGGGAGATCGCAATCCTGAAGATATACGGGACAGACAGACAAACGAACACCCTCTTGAAAAGCAGCACTGTCCAATGCATAACAGCACAGCACAGCACAGAGACCCGCTACACAAAGTATCCATGTCCTCATTCTATGTAAGAATAAACAGAGGCCCAGAGATGGATGATCCATCCAAGCTGTGTGACCGGAGGCATCGGCTTCCATCCAATTCCTGAAGATTCTAAAGCCCACGTGGCATTACCGCATCGGCCTAGGGGCTTCACTCCTTATAACAATCAGGTCAGACACAAATGATTCCCTGTTTTACAGATGAGAAATGGCGGAGCAAAGAGTTTCACGGCCTGTGGTCACAGAGCCACCACAATGGGATCCTCTGCTCTCCAAGGAAGGAGATTTTAGGAGTGTGATCCCTCTGTGGAAAGAATCTGCACCTGACATCCACAGATTGGGCACAAGGCCACTTGCAGCTGAGCTCCACATGAGGGAGGGATATGAGCACACGGGGGTATGGAGAACCTGGCGTGGGGGGCTCCTGGCTCATGCCCAGCTGATGCCGCGTCCAGTGGTGCATCCCTGTGGGAGGGCCGGTGGACAGCAGGTCTGCATGGGACACCCACCTCCTACACAGCAGGGCAAGAGGCTGAGGCCCACGCCTTGGCCTCTTGACAGGGGCAGCGACGGTAGTGCTTTAAGGGTCCACTTGTCACTATCTCTTGTTTACCTGGTCTACGGCATGTGCGCCTTAGACTCTAGATGTTTCTGTATCCCAAGGGAGCTCAGGCTCAGATTTTAGACTGGGAAGTAAGATGCTTGCACATGGTAATTATCCCCAGAATCAAAAGTCAAAGCCTCCTCTGGGTCAAGAATTTCATCCGCTTCACTGGCAAAACTTTGTACCCAAAGCTCCAACCTGTGAATAAAATACTAACCTTAGCCAGGGGCTGGTGGGTGGTCCAGCACAGCACTCTCGACCTTCAGCTGCACCAACATCCCTGGAGGGCGAGTGGAATCCAGGCTCCCAGCTTCCCCCAGAGATCCTAACAGGCAGGTGTGGGTGGAGCTGGGAATCTGCATTTCCAATGGGCTCCCCAACACTGCTGGTCCACAGCACCCTGGAATCTGTCCTCCTTCCCCCTGGTGCAAGCCTTCCTGCTTTCCTTGGGAGCCCCCTGCCCCACTCGCCTCCACCCCTCCACGGGGCTCAGAGCCGGTCCCACCCACAGTGACAGGAATGGGCATGGCCGGCCGGAGCATCCCTTTTCCGGGCTGCAGTGATTGGTCCAGGGATGGGCACGTGACTCAAGTCAGGCCAATGAAAGCCTGCAACTTTTTTCTTGGAAATGTATAAGGAGGTCTCCTCCTGCAGGCCTCGTGCAAGGGTCAGCTCCTTTCCTGGACAGCAGGTGAGAGTCTGCCTGAGAAAGAAGCCCGTACAGGGGAGCAAAGCCAGGAGGTAGAGAAACATTGAGGCCTGAGCTGATGTTGGAGCCTCTAAATGCAGCTGTGCCTGAAGCCAGCTCAACCTGGGACTAGTAGATCTCTTTTTCTGCATAAGTCAGTTTGATTTAAGTTTCTGTCATTTGCTTCTGAGAGTCTTAACATATGCAGACAAACAAAAAGTGATGAAGTTGAGAATGAAGGAATAGAAGGAGGGGAGCTGGAGGTTAACCAGTTTCAGCCCTTTTACTCTTTGCACAAATGTAATTCAGCTGCAGGAGGGGTCCCTGCAGCTCGGGCAAAGGGGAAGCTTGCAGCAATCTCTGGTCAGATCTGTGGTCAGCGCAGGGTGCTTTATGATTCAGACTTGTCTCCAGGAAGGCTGGGCCTTGTGGAACTTTCAAAGGGGCCCCACTGAAGACTGGCCCGGCCCGGCCCGTGGATAGTGGAGAGGAGCTGAGTGTCAGCAGCTGGCTTTCTGGGGTTGGGCAGGGGACGAGAGCTGTGGAGTGGTGTTTGCTGCTTGCATGGGAAAGACTCCAGCACACCGAGTTCCTGCCCACTGCTGTCCCTTGCCCCCTTCCCTCTCGTCCCTGAAGCCTCTAATCTCATGTTTGCTCTCCAAATGGGGAATTCACTGTATTAATTAAGACTTCTTTAGGTTGCATGTGGCAGGAATCCAACTCCAACTGGCTTAAGTAAAGAAGAGGGATTGGCTTAGATCCTTATTGGCTCAGATCCTGAAAGTCCAGGGCATGGCTGGGTCTGGGGGTGGAATGCCACACCCGGAATCTGCTTCCCCTGAGCTGGACTCCCTCTAGGCTGGGGATTCTCAAATGGAGGCAAAGGTGGCAGCCGCAGCTCCGGTTCAGCCTGGCAACGGAGCCACACCGAACAAGAGCCTCTTTGCCAGCCATTCTGGCAACAGTCCTGGCAGATCCTCAGTGGCCAGCTTGGGTCACTTGTCTGGGTTGAGCCAATGGCAGTGACTCTGGCCACCTGGAGCAAGGAGGGGACCAAGAGTGCAGGACAGCAACTTCCCAGAAGTGGAGAGGGGGCTGCAGAGCTGCACACAGCACCCTCCTCACTGGACCCGAGCTGGCCTCGGCCACCCTCGCCTGGGTTGCTCTGAAGTCCGAGGCTCCTGCAGCCATCTGCAGCCAGGCCTGCGGCACCCGGCCTTGTTCTGACCTCCCACTTTTGGCTTCTCCACCACCTTCCCCATCTGGTTCAAGGGACTCACCCCACCCTGCCACAGACCGAAGAATTATCTGGGTGTCTCCCCAGCCATATACATTAGCTGGATAATGCCCTGTGGCTCAGGTCCACACAGGCCAGTCTGGTTTTACTTTACTTGTCGTCTTCCCAAAAGCCGGTGTCCATTTTCTTTCTCTGCTGCCCAGCTTCACATACGCCTGCACCCCCATCTCTACGGCTTGCTTTTCCAGGCTCTTGTCCTCCTCTTTTCAGAGGATCTGTCCTCTCCATTCACCTCCCGTGGAAATCGGGAGCCACCAGGAGCAAAGAGAATAAACACGCAGCCAAAGGACGGGCAGGACTGAAAAAAGGGAGGATAATGAGGCTCTCCCATAAATTAAAAAAAAAAATCCTGGAGAGGAAGAGAGGAAATGCCTCCTAAGCAAGGAAGGAAGTGAACAGAGAAGACTCGGGGTGCAGAAATAATTTTGCATGAAATATGATTATTCAGGTCAGGGCTATGCTAACAGGTGAGGGCCAGAAACTCAAAGTGAAATGTGAGCGGGAGGCCGGGGGAAACCTCCGTCTGCGTGGACGCGCCCGTGAGTGGCTGAGCCAGTGCCAGCGGCTGTTCCCGAGGAATGTGGGTGGCAAAGGCCGAGGAAGGGAGGCCGGCAGAGGGGCCGAACCGGGGAGAAGGTGGAAGAGCAGAGGGGAGGTGGAGTCACGAGGGAAGACAGTGGCCACGTCTAAATGGATGGCCACTGTCACGCCCGTGTGCAGACCACCCCACTTCGTGAAGGCAGAATGTGTCAGGTGGTCGTGCATCTTGGTCTTCAAGGGTGTGGCAGGGCACAGGACAGCAGGGAGGGCACAGGACGGTGGCAAGGGCTGGGCTCCAGGATCAAGTCCCCGCTCCTCTGCCCACTGGCTGGGACCACGAGTGGGTCAGCTCAGCCCTCTGACCCTCGGTCTCTTCCTCTGTCTGCGGCCGCAGGGTTGCTGGTGGGGTTAGGGAGGCCTGTGCGAGGTGCTTGGCACCTCCCCGGGAGAATTAAGCATCCAGGGTGCCATAGCGCCGCCCACTGGTTCCTGCGAAATAAAATAATGCAAACAAGGCTCAGGCCGGATTCTTCTCACTGTGTCCATAGGAGGGCAGGAGAAGGCCTAGCAGCAGCAGGCAGCCTGGCCAAGCCCGGCTTTCTCTGACTACAGAGGACTCGATATGTCTTCATGACCTGGCCAACCAGGTAAAGAAGGAAAGTCAGGAGCTGCCAGCCTGGTGGCAGCATTGTGACTCACAGGGGGGCTCCCTGGAAGGCCACTCACATGGGGAACAGTGACTGGCAGCGGAGGCGCCACACGGGGGCCACGTGCCTGCCTGTGCCCTTCCACTCTGAGGTGACTTCAAGTCATGTAAATGTGTAAAGTGGGGCTCGTAATGGCCTTGTGTCCTCTAAGTGACAACTGGTAGTTGTCCCAAGCACCAAGAGACCCCGATAGGGGCTCAGCTCCTGAGAACCTGAGCACAGGAGCGCCGTTGGCATCATGGAATCCACACCCTGGGTGTGCCGGCTCATGGAATTTCGCTCCTGGAGGGAATGAATGAGTGACGTGCAGACCAGTGGGATTTTAAAGTTCACAGACTTCACTTCTGTTCCATCCAGGATCTCTGGTTACAGGTCAAAAAAACAGACTCCAGCAACATAAGCCAAAAGGGAGATGCCCAGAAAAATGAGGGGCTCCCACTGGACAGGCCGGCCAGAGACAGGGCAGGAGCCATGGCAGCAAGAACTCCTCCACCATTTATACAGCACCTGCACCCCCCCATGCGAGATCCAAGTCCCTTTCCTCTGGCTGCACTAGGCGAGGTGCCTGCTGCGGCTGTCCCCATGCCACAGCAGGAGGTTCCAGGGACTGTGTAGCTTTTCCAGTGGCACATGAGTTGATAGTTCCAAGATGATATGCAGGGGGAGAAGGGAATTCCTTGGAAGGGAACCCTGGCACTCTCAGGAAGAGAACTGTGGCTGCACGTTCCAAGGATGACCCATTGACTGAGATGAAAGAACATGACCGAAGGGCAGCACTTTTCCCTGCAAATTCATAAATGGGCTCTCTGATCTCTAAAACTAATATATTATACGCACACAAGAGGACTTCAAAAGTTCACGGAAAAATGGAATCAAAAAGTAAAAATGAAAAATATAAACCTTATGGGCCGGCCCGGTGGCGCACTGGAGAGTGCGCTGCTTGGGAGTGTGGTGGCGCTCCCGCCGAGGGGTCGGATCCCATGTGGAGACCGGTTCCCGCTCACTGGCTCAGCGCGGTGTGGGCACAACACTGAGGGTTGCGATCCCGTTGCCGGTCCCCGGTACGGGTGCGATACCGAGGGTTGCGATCCCGTTACTGGTCAGTAAAAAAAGACAAAAAGGGAAAAAAAAATATATATATATATATAAACCTTATTTCTCAACATAAGGTCCACCAAATTCAAGACACTTTTGTAAGCAACGATACCAGCCATTTAGTCCATCTCTAAAGAACTGACAGTGCTGGGGATTTTACTATGCCAATGCACTCTTTTTTACATTATTAACTGAAGAAAAATGGGTACCCTTTAGAGATTTTTTAAGATTAGGAAATGAAAAGAAGTTAGAGGGAGCCAAAGCAGGACTGGAGGGTGGATGCCTGATGATCTCCCATTGAAACTCGTGCAAAATTGCCCTTGTTTGATGAGAGGAAAGAGCAGGAGCACTGTCATGGTGCAGAAGGACTCTCTGGTGAAGCGTTCCTGGGTGTTTTTCTGCTAAAGCTTTGGCCAAGTTTCTCAAAACACTCTCATAATAAGCAGATGTTACCATTCTTTGTCCCAAAAAACTGTTGCCATGACCTTTGCTCTTGCCCAGTCCACTTTTGCTTTTGCTTTACTGGACCACATCCACCTCTCCGTAGCCATGGCTTTGATTGTGCTTTGTATTCAGGATTGTACTGGTAAAGCCACGTTTCATCTCCTGTTACAATTCTTTGAGAAATGCTTCAGGATCTTGATCCCACTTGTTTAAAATGTCCACGGAAAGCTCTGCTCTTGTCTGCAGCTCGTCTGGACACAATAGTTTTGTCACCTGTTGAGCAGAAGGTTTGCTCAACTGTAATTTTTCAGTTAGAATTGTGTAAGCTGGGTTTTTTGGTGTTTGGTTGATTGTGTGTGTGTGTGTGTGTGTGTGTGTGTGTGTGTTTGGCAGCTGGCCAGTCTGAGGATCTGAATCCTTGACCTTGTTATTAGACTTGTGTCAGCTGAACCAATTGAGATGTCTATGGTGTTGGCTATTGTTTCTGCTGTTCATCATCAGTTCTCTTCAATGAGGGTACAACAAGATTAATTTTTTCCTTGCAAACTGATGTGGATAGTCTGCCACTGTGGGCTTCATCTTCAACATTGTCTCGTCTCTTCTTAAGATGAGTCATCCATTTGTAAACTGATGATTTCTTTGGGGCATTGTTCTCATAAACTTTTCCTAAAGCATCTATAGTTTTACCATTTTTCCACCTGAGCTTCACTATAAAGTTTATATTTGTTCTTGCTTCAAATTTTAGCAGGATGCATGTTGCTCTGATAGGGGCTCTTTTCAAACTGATGTCTAATCCTTCTTAGTGCCTCAAACTAGATCCTGTTCAGACTGTTAGAACAAGTTAGCACAAGTTTGTTTGGGTGTGCAAAAAAATTTTTGAAATCCTTGCATAATTTTTTCATCATACGCATTTCCAGTGAACTTTTTGAAGACCGCTCATGTGTACATATGTATGCCACCGCCTTTTCTTATTTAGCTACTGGGTTTTTATCCCCTCAGGTCCTGGGTGTGGATTATTTTGTGGGGAGGTTAGATGTAAGTCAGTGCTCTTTTTTCACTCTGCAAATGCTTTCTGTTCTCGCCTGGTCCTCCAAACTGGAAGGAAGGAAGGAAGGAAGGAAGGGAGGGAGGGAGGGAGGGAGGGAGGGAGGAAGGAAGGAAGGAAGGAAGGAAGGAAGGAAGGAAATAAGAGCTTCCAAAGTTTATGGTCTGGCCACCTGCGAGACACTGATCCTGTTCTTGTTCAATTCCAATGCCAAACTCTCAGAGCAGTGGCTGTTATTGGCCCAGCCCTGCACTAATGCACTAATGAGGCTCAGGAAGGGACTCTGATTGGACCAGCCCTGCACTAATGAGACTCAAGAAGGGACCCTGATTGGCCCAGCATGGTCTGAGTGCCTATCCCTGTCCAATCAACTGTGGCCAGGGGTTGGGATCATGTTAGACAAGATACCGCTGGTGGAGCCCACTGTTGTTATGATTTGGATCAAAACGTAAGGTTCTCATCTCCAGCCACAGCTGCTTCCCACAGTGCAGGGTTACCCTAATGTCCTGGGCAGTCTTTTGTAGGGATAAGGATTGATCGAGGCAGTGAAGCCCTTGCTCCCAGGAAGCTTATATTCTAGCAGGACAAGTAAACAAATAAATATTAATTAATAAAGACATAAGAAAGAAAAATGATCATATGGGATAGTGATAAGTGCTGAGAAGAAAATAAATCTCGGAGATGACTTGAGGTGAGGGAGGTTGTTGGTATTACACAGAATGACCAGGAAAGCCCCTGCCTGGCCTGGGACCTGGGTGGTGAGGAACAGCCCTGTGGGTGGTGGGAGGAGGTGTTCCAGGTGTGGGCTGGGGCTGCCACATTCAGGTTGTCCAGGTCAGTTTCAATTTCAGACAAACAGCAAATCCTTTTACAGTATAAGTGGCCCTCAATATTCCATGAGACATACTTATCCTAAATTTTGGGGACATACATTAAAATGTGTTGCTTTACTTGAAATTCGGATTTAACTGGGTGTCCTGTATTTTCTCTGGGAACTCCAATGGGAAGTGGCAAGTTTAAGGGCCTTGGGGTTGGACAAGCCTGGCAGGTTCAGGGAACAGAGCAGCCGAATACAGGAGAGTGAAGGTGGGACCGCTTGGGATGGGTGAACTGCTTTATCATAGAGGATCAGCCTTTGTGATACTACTCACAGACCAGGGACACAGTTTAACAAGTAACCATTATTATTTATTAAATGTTATTGAAAAGAAACGTACCAAATATGTGTGCTTATGGGAAGGAACCGGAAAGTAACACTGCATGCAAAATTCAATAACCTTCGCTACCAGATGGTTAGGGCATGAACAGTGTTTTATATTTTCGAGTCATCCTACAATGCTGTGGGCACATCTCTTTTCTGATATTCAGTTTTCTTTGGAAGTTCATCAACCCAGTTTTGGCCACAGAAGAAAGCTGTAAGTGACAGAACTTGATAACTGTGAGTTCGTAGAGCTTCAAGTTGCAGATTGTTTTGTAGGGAATGTTGCAGATACAAGCCCTGAATGTAGGAAACCAGGTTATAAATGAGGTCAAAGGCATCGTGTAATCTCAAATAAGCCGTGATGAGATTTGGGATTTCATCAAGCGTCTTCGGTTGCCAACCCATGATGTCCCATCACCAGGCATTTGTGTGGGTGGAGGAGGTCATACCGCGAAGCTCTCAGAACAAAGCCTGCTGCCTGGTGGCATCAGCGGTCACCCTGGCTCCCTGTGCACACACCGCTCACTCAGTGACGGCTTTGGTCCCTGGGGTCTTCCTTCACTCCACTCTGGGGTTAATCCTTGTTCCAAAAACAGAAGGGACCATGGTTTGAATCATAGCTCAGTTCCTCTCAGATCACTCTGCTTCTCCGAGCCTGCCCCATCACCCAATTGATGGGAATGATAACCCCCAAAACACTCTGTCCCCAATGGCTCATGAATCCATGTCATACCCACCCACCCCCAAGATGCCAGCCGGGCTGAAGGCAGTGAGCCATCCCCCAGTCCACCTCTTCCCCATCTTTCCCTTTTTGTGTGTTGCCTTCTGCCAACAGCAAGCCCCTGGAGCCCCACACCCAGCCTGACCTCCCCAGCACAGTGCCATGGCTTCCCTCCAGAGGGTGACTTACTGGTCAGAAGGGCCTCTTCTCTCCTGCTCCTCCTCCAGGGGGAGCAGGCTGACAGGTGCGAGAGTGGCCCGTGTCTGTCGCAAGCCCCTGGCTCACCCCCCAGCCACTCCTGTCGGCTCTTCACCACCTCCCTTAGTGTCCTGGGCACTTGTCTGCCAAAATGCTGTGCTTCACAGGAATCAATCTGGAAATGGAAGACGGATGCTGGGATTAGCTCAGGACCACCCAAAACCCGACGATGCCCAATGTGGTAACCGCGTTCTCCCTCTCGCCATTGCTAGGAGTGCCACTCCCCACCGCTCCTGCAAAACCTCCCAGAAATTGCACATTCTTGCTCCGTACAAGAATCTCCAATGGGGGGCCGGCCCGGTGACGCACTGGATAGTGCGCCGCTTGGGAAGCGCGGCAGCGCTCCTGCCCGAGGGTTCGGATCCCACATACGGACCGGCTCCTGCTCACTGGCTGAGCGAGGCGTGGGAGCAACGCCGAGGTTTGCAATCCCGTTGCCGGTCCCTGGTCCGGTACGGGGGCAACACTGAGGGTTGCGATCCGTTGCTGGACACGGAAGAAAAGACAAACAAACAAAAAAAGAATCTCCAATGGTAAATCTGCGATATAGCAAGCACACGGTTTTCTTTGCAAATAATTAGTAAGTGCCGGTGATGCCTAGTAACACATTAGGTCACAAAACCTTCCCAAATTCAGTCTTTGCTCGCACGGAGATCTCCAGTTAGGAAATGTGTGAAAAGTAAGTTGAAAGGTAAACTGAGTCATAGATTGTGCAGCTCCCCCACTTCCTGTGGCAGACATCACTAATGGATGTTGGCATCGTCCCTGATGATCCTGTGAGGGGTACTGCAGGTGGCTACTCTCCTAAGAACAGCATAAGGACAATCTACCAGCCAGGTCTGCGAGGCTTCCCGAGGGTGCGCTGGCTGCAGACGGTGGGTGGCAGGGAGTGGGCGGTGCTCAGGGAGCAGGGGTGGGGAGGGGAGAACACCTAGTGAGAGGAGGGCAGGAGGGGACTCAGATGGAAGGGGCCAGGAAGAGGAGAGACCTCTGAGGAGCCATGGCAGAGACTCTGGGGAGATGGAGTTTAGGGCTTTTCTGTACGAGATGCTGAATAGGTTCCCCTGAAACATTTGAGAGAGCCTGCCACAAAGAGCTATGTTACACTTCAGGGCTTCTGAGTGTGGCTCTGCTATTTAAAACACGTGCACACTCATGTGATGGGCGGTAGCACACCTGGGTCATGCTCTGCTGTGGTGACCTCCCCGGCGAGCTGCTGCAGGGACTGGGGCTCCAATCTGCAAGACAGAATGTGATCTCCAACAAGCCTGCCTGGGAGCTGGGTTTGGAGTCAGAGCCGGGGAAGCTGAGGAATCAAATGGGCGATGGCACGGGGATCCTTGCATGGTGCCTCCACTTTTAAAAGACGGGAACCTGGAAGCCCCCCTGATTTGGCCACTGCCAGCACCTACCTCTTTGCCCCTCCGGCCCCATCTCCCGCAAGTCCCCTGCATGGACTCTATGCTCCATACAGACCCTACACTCTGGCCATTTGGAACTTCCATCTGTCCTGTCATGGTGACCACTCTCTCTCACTCTGGTCCTTTCCACCTATTGCACCTCTCTGCACAGAATGGTCTTGGTGTGACAAGTAAAAACTCAGTCTTCAGGGCTCAGCTGACACACTGCATCCACAGGCACCTCCCTGGACTCCTGTGCCAGTTTAGTTCTCCCCAGATCACCCATCTTGTCAGCCATAGCACCCCTATTTTCATGACTTGTTCGCAGTCTGTCTGTCCCTATCAGATTCCACGCTCCGGGAGGGCAGGACCGAATCTGCACCATTCTCTTTCCTTCCCCACTGCCAAGTATCGTGTGTGGCGCACAGTAGGAGCTCAATGAGTATTTGTTGAATGAATGAATGATTTTTCTTCCTTTGTGCTTCCATGGCTGGCTCAGCCCCTTCTAATGGACACTTTCAGACATGTTCAACCTTCAATCTCTTTTTATGCAGGACCTCTTGGGATAGGACAATAGTGACTGCTTCAGGTGACTGCAGAGCTCTGCTTTGATGATGATGATGATAGCAATTTTAATAATAACAATAATACCAGTCATGGTATTTTGGAAACTAACTCAGCAAGGAAGCAACCTCGAACACTCGGAAGGTTGGAGAGCCAGGTGTTTATTACACTAGCGGGACCAGATGGGCTCATGCCCAGAAACCCTGGTCCCCGAACCTAGATCTGACAAGGCTTTTTATAGGCGGACTGTTACAGGGCTCTTTACATATTTCTTTTTTCCTTTTCTCAGCCGTTTAGCTAGCATATGCGATCTGTGCAGATAAGCTCTTGTTACAAAAGCCAAAAGAGCAAGCAAACATAGTTTCAAGGACAAGATACTACTTCTAAAACAAAGCAGGCCTGTGAGAAAATTATTTCAAAATAGTGGAGAGTGCAAATATAGTTTCAAGGACAAAGCAGGTTTATGAGAACGTTGTTTTACATTTTCCAACAATAGTAATGGTAAATGGCTACCACTCACTGAGCTCTTACGAGATGCCAGGATTGAGTGAGGGAGGCATTTGTAAGCCTCATAGTATTTGACCTCTGCCATGTTCCCATGAGGTAGGTGTCCTTATCATTTTAAGAATATTGAGTCTTGGGCCGACCCCGTGGCGCACTCGGGAGAGTGCGGTGCTGGGAGCACAGCGGCGTTCCCGCCGCGGGTTTGGATCCTATATAGGGATGGCCGGTGTGCTCATTGGCTGAGCGTGGCGCAGGCGACACCAAGCCAAGGGTTACGATCCCCTTACCGGTCACTAAAAAAAAAAAAAAAAAAAAAAAAAAAAAAAAAAAAAAAAAAAAAAAAAAAAAAAAAAAT
>NW_007728351.1:207023-247838 GCF_000696425.1 Galeopterus variegatus
GGGTTACGATCCCCTTACCGGTCAAAAAAAAAAAAAAAAAAAAAAAAGAATATTGAGTCTTGGCTGCAGAGAGAGAAAACAACCTATGCAAAGCCATACCACGTGAAACCAGGATTTGAGCCCAGGTTTGCCTGGCTTTCAAACCTGAGCCAGCATGTGATGTTCTTAGAGTTCAACTCCCACGAGCAGTCTCCATTCCCTCATTTCAGAGTCCTGGGGGTGGGGGCTCAATATACTCCCCAGCACTGACCACGTGTGACCACTGGCTGTGGCTTTTACCTGCCTGGAGAGAATTACAAAGTCTTTCCCGGTCCAGGGAACACAGAGAAACTCCTTATAGCTATAAGCTATAAGCTATAAGCACTTTATAGCTTTGGAACATTAGTTAAATCTCAGAGTGGCACCAAGAACAGGCTGATCCTTTGCTACAGCGTGTCTCAGACTTCTCTTGTACTAATTTTAAGCCTTAAGACAACCATGCCTGCCGAAAGCCTGCTTATCCTGGTAAAAGCCCTGAACTACAAGCAGGTGGCTATTAACAGTGTCTGTCATAATAGCAGAGACAATATTATCTGGGCCAGCACCTTGCCTCATGGAGTCAGCCTCAAACGTCATCTGTTATTATATCTGGAGGGCCTGGCAATCTCTGATGCAATTGCCCAATTATATCTCAATGAGCTGGTTCAGATGAGCCTGGTGGTGGAGAATGCAGGGGGTGATGAGTAGCTACTGCCGCTCTGTGGACAAGCCTTGTTGACAGCAGGTGCTGGGGGCTGGGGGTGGCAGCTAAAGGCCCCCTGCTCATAAATTGTACTTGCCTTTTATTTTTTTAATTAAAGGAAATTGCCCTGCCACTGTATTGTCATTATGAAAAGTCACTTTGAGATTATTTTATCCAGGGCTGCAGGCTTAAATTGGGTTCCTAACTTTACTGGCAAGAAAAGTGGTAGAATTTGGCTCGAACCTTGCCACAAAAGCTGAGGAGCTAGACCATACAGCAGACCTGGGCTGGGCTCGCCATGTAGCCTGGGGCAGGCAACTTCAATTTCATCTCAAGGTTGGGATCACAGTGCCCGTTCTGCAGGGTCGTTGTGCAGAGCTGACCTCATAGGGAGCATAAAGCTCTCTGCACAATGCCCAGTATATAGCGGGCACTCAATAAATGCTAGCTGGTCAGCTAGTTGCACTCATAGCATGCACTAAGTGTTCTCCATCCCAGGCAATTACACGAGCTGATGGATGGGACACACAGTGCCCAGGGTATGAGAGACGCTGGCCAGGGAGAACTTCTATCCCTTAGCTATTTCATCCCATAGAGACAGGTCAGCGGCTCCTGTTTTGTTTTTCTTTGAGTGCTTCCTACATGCCAGGCTTGTGCTAAGTATTTGCATTTCGCATGTGACTTAATCCTAAGAACAGCCCTGTCGAGTAGGTTCTAGGATCATCCCCACTTCACACATAGGGAAACTGAGGCTAGACCAAGATCACACAGCTTGGAAGAGGTGGCACCAGCATCTGAACCCAGGTGTGACTCCAGACCCCACTCCTGAGCACTGTGCTGTGTTGTCTGCGGAAAGGGCGGCAAAAGGCTGCTTTCCAGTTTTTAAATAAATGCACTTGGCATTTTGCTGGTAGGCTGTCTGCTGGTCAGGTCTAATTTTGGAAACATTGTTACAGCGAGATTCTTCTGTTCCAACTTGAAAGGGGCTCAAGAGGTACAAATCTGAAACCTGATTTTTACTGAAGAGGCTGCTGTGTAATCAATACCTGCTGGTGCTCTTTAATAGAAAGGCTGTACTTTTTATTGGGTTGCTTTTCTCTTCTGAAATGTGTGCGTGAGGCTGAGAGGAGGCTTCATGCTGCGTCGGCCACATTGCTGGATTCCTGGTGGAACTCCACCAACTCGCCACTGGAGGCCGCTCCAACCCAGCCTGAGCTGTTCACTAGCCTCCAGAAAGCTCCGCCAGACCCAGACTCTTTTTCAAATGACCCTCCTAGAAGCTGGTGTTTCTCCTCTCCCTGTATTTTTGTTTGTGTGCGACAATGCTAGTGAGATACAGCAGCCTTTTGGGGGGTGTTTGTGAGCTCGCTTGGTCCCCAGCCTAGGGTAGCCTCTGTCTCAGTGAGTCCCTTGTTCAGATACAAAAACCAGACGCCGCCTGAACCAGCATGAGGGGTCTCGTGGTCTGGAGGCCCCATTGAAAAGGAACATTCCTTCCTGCAGTGGGCGGGCGCCCCAGGATTCAAAAGGACTGACTTCCATTTACATTTTCTTAGTCCAACAGGCTACTGTGTATCACTGAAGCAGCTAGACCAGGGAGTTCAAATGGTTAGCGCCTGCTTCCATAAAGAATTCCAGGAGGAAAGTTGGTTTGCTCAGTGGGTGAGAGCATGGGGTTGACAACACCAAGATCCAGGATTCGATCCCTATACTGGCAAGCTGCCAAAAAAAAAAAAAAAAAAAAAAATTAGTACTAGCAACAGCCTGTTGTTGGGAAGAGCACAGAGCCATGCTCCATGGGCTCCAAGCCTGCTGGGAGGTGGCCTTGGGAAAGTCTTCTAACTTGCAGATGCATGTGCAGCTTTTTACCTGCCAAAGGGAGTAACGCTCCATGCTCACAAGTCCCTTTGGTTCCCAACAGGCTCCTCTTCCTGGCTCTCTGCTTGTTGGGACAATCTGGGGAGTGACTTTTCTACGAAGTTTTGGTTGGTAGAGATCTGGCAGACACCCAGCTAATGCTGGATTTACACCTGGAGATACCATGTCTGTGCCCACACAGAATCACAGAATGCTTGAGCTGGAAGGAACATTTAGCTAGTGATTCTTTTTTTATATAGATGAAGGAGCTAAATCCCTGAAAGGTTATCTAATGTACAGTCACCACCATCGTCAGCATCAGCACCTGACAAACACTTTACAATTGTTTTTTCTGCCATTGTCTCAGTTTATCCTGCCAACATTCCTTATTTTACAGGTGGAGAGGCTCAGGCTCAGAGAGGCTAAGCTACTTGCCCAAGGTCACACAGCAAATTCGAGGTGGAGCCAAGTTGCTAATCTAGATCTCTAAGTAGTTCTGGTGTTCTGTGGATTTCCTAGAAAAACTGGATTCCACTGTAACACACAGCCCTGCTTACCTAAGACTGAGTGACTGGATGGATGTCAATACACTGACACATCCCACTCATTCACTCAGCCATTCACTCATTCATCCATCCTGTGGGGATTCTTGGGTACCTTGAAGGACCCTTTCCTGCACTAATGCTGTTGATACGATAATGAACCAGACAGAAATGCTTCCTGTCCTGGGAATGCTACTGAATACTCAACTCAGAGCCTCACAGACTGTGTCTACCAGTGTGTCCAGTGCAACTTGTGTGTGGCTTAAGTGAAGCCCCATCATACTTGCCTTCCAGGTAGTTCCAGCCCAGAAAAGACATGCGTGAGTATCCACATGGTTAACTCTTTTTTTTTCTTTTAAAAAGATGACCAGTAAGGGGATCTTAACCCTTGACTTGGTGTTGTCAGCACCACGCTCTCCCAAGTGAGCCACAGGTCGGCTTTCCACGTGGTTAACTCTTAACGAACAAGCATGTTTTGCACCTGAGAGGCAGACTCACTCCCTGGGTCACTAAGCCAGTGCATTTTGGTGCTACAAAGGCTCTGGGACCTGCAGTGCTGCAAACCCCCTTCCCACCATGGATCAGGCGCCGGGCATAAGTGAGCACAGAGATAACCACGCCTGAGTTTGGTGGCTCTGTGATTTCCTTAGGACATGTGTTGCACTTGGAAGGACCAAGTGGAAAAGGCACGGGTTTTGAGGTGAGACGTGGATTTGAATTCTGGTTCCCGCTGCTGCACCTCAGGGATTGCTGGCAGCCTACTTAACATCTCCTAGTAAATTAAAGCACAAAACTTCAAAGTCCACTTGGCTCACATGTCTTTATCCTTCAGAGGAAAAACAATCACCCTTTTGTATTTTTAGCTCTAGAAAGTCGCCATAAAGTCTTGCAATCCAAGCCCAAAAGGGAGTCATTCCTCTCCGCCTCTGCTCTCCCGTCTGTAGGATGGCTCCGTGTGGTGCCACTGCTGCCAGCAGGATAAGACTTTATTGTTTCCAGTGTTTTCATGTACCCACTGGGGGAAGGGGTATTTCTGTGTATTTCTTAAATTGAGATACACTTCATTGTGTCTATTTAAGGAGAATGAAGATTGCCTCATAATATCATAGGCTTTTAAAACTAGATGAAGCTCTGATGGAGTTCTCCATCCTTGCTTTCAAGTGAGGGAAGACAGAGAGAAACTCTGTGACTCGATCAAGTGCGTGTCCAGTCCAGGGCAGAATCCTGGGCAGAATCTGTTTCTGGTTTGCAGTTCAGTGCCTTCCACTACGAGTGCTTTCTACAGGGGAAAACCACCATTAGCTAGCAGGATGAGGGCACTTAAAAGGTTCATGGAAAAATAGAACTAAAAGATGATCTGAATCTTTCTACAAACTTTCTGAAGTGCCCTCGTATTTAATTCTCAGTGGCATCCATCATACCACTGAATAGTTTTCTCACTTTGCACAGATAGAGGTGTCGGCAGCAGGGAAGAGGGCGTGCTGAGCACTCCCCAGCAGTGGATGGGAAAGGCCATGCAGGACCACCCTCCAGTCCACTCTGTGGCTCTGCCAGAGTTTCCCAGACTGGTCCCGGCCATCCCAGCAGCACACCACCCTCGTTTCAATTAAAAGTGAGATATTGAATAGTTACCACATTTGTAGCAATTGTTAATGGAAATCTTCAGTGACGAGGTGCAGCTGGAGACAGGATAAGCCACATGCATCAGAGTCACGTGGGAGCTCATTAAAACACAGATTCCCAGCCCTGACCCTGAACCTATTAAAACAGAATCTCTGAGGATGGTAGTCACGAATCTGCAGTTTAGGGCCAGATCCTCAGTGATCAATGCTCGGTCGATGCTCACGTCTGAGCTTGTGTGTGTCAAGCCAATAGCTCTTGGGAAGGCCACACTGGGCCCCAGTGGCTGAGGAGGGCTGCCTGGAGGCCCACCTGTGAAGAGCAGCGGGCTCCAAGTGAGTATTCAGGGTGCCTTGGAAAGGAGTGTTCCAATAGAATTTGGTTGTGTAGTGGGACTAGGTTAAGCAGGGGCTGCATAGAGATCAGGACTGGTGGAAAATGTAGCATGTTGTATCTCAGAATTTGTTTATTTAAAAACGTTGTTCATTACATATTATTTTATGAAATTATTTGGTGCTAGGGTTTAAGCTGCTTACTTTTCAATTCAAAAGACATCTTTTTTTTTTTTAAAAAAAAGAAAAGTCTGGGGCCGGCCCGGTGGCGCACTGGATAGTGCGCCGCTTGGGAAGCGTGGCAGCGCTCCCGCCCGAGGGTTCGGATCCCACATACGGACCGGCTCCCGCTCACTGGCTGAGCGAGGCGTGGGAGCAACACCCAGGTTTGCAATCCCGTTGCCGGTCCCTGGTCCGGTACGGGGGCAACACTGAGGGTTGCGATCCGTTGCCGGACACGGAAAAAAAAAGACAAAAGAAAAAAAAAAAAATGTTCTCATCTATAAAACCTTTTTAGATTTTTTCTAAGCAGTTTTAGTGTCTCCCTTTTCTCAACTCCCTTTTGAATATTGTGTTTTTCTACACCAAGTCAAGGGTTAAGATCCCCTTACCGGTCATCTTTTAAAAAAATTAATTAATTAATTAATTTAAAAAAAAAAAAAAGAAAAGTCTGGAAACCTCATAGGACTGGTGTGCTTCTCAGAAACTCGCATCTGCCATATGGTAGCGTGCAGGGAGTTGCATCCCTTACTGCCACCTAGTTGCTGCGCTCGGATCCTGCTTCCATGCAAGCATTGACTGTGAAGCTACTGTGGGCTGGAGCTGGGCGGGGTGGCGCTGGGTGAGGTGATGGGGGAGAGGTGAACAGAACAGATGAGATCCCACCTTTCACGGAGCCTGCCTCTGAGTCTGTCATTTCAGCAATACATTGATCCATTGCTAGTGAAATCACGTAACTGAAGAGTAGACAGCACCGCAAGCAACACCACAGCCTGACGAAGAGTCAAACAACCTACACGTCTCACTGCTTTTTTTTCCAGGAATTAGTGGTGGGCCCTTGGAAAACCACTACAGACTAAGGCAGTTCCACTTCCACTGGGGATCAGCAAACGAGTGGGGCTCAGAGCACACGGTGGATGGCCGCGTGTACCCGGCAGAGGTTCGTAGACATCATCTAACAGCACGTATCTGAGTGCCTTCTATGTGCCAGGCTCTATTGCAGGGTGAACAGCCATCCCATTTACCCAGAGATGAAGGATTTCCTGGAAGCTGGGACTTTCAGTGCTCAAACCAGAACAGTTGACACCACCCCTCCCACTTAATCACACCACTTTCCTAAGAGGAGGGTACTATACACACTCGCATTTAACAGAAGAGGAGACTGAGGGTCTGAGTGGTTATGTAACTTGCTGAAGTCAAAGAGCTGGGATTCAAGAACAGAACCTGACCGCTTAGCTTCTCTCTCAGCTGTGTGCTTGCAATGATCATGGACGAGAGGCTTCACGAGGCCCTCTACTGAGAATCTGAAAGTCTTTACGATAGAGATCATCTTCTTAAAACAAAGGCATATTTTCAACATTCCAAAATGGGAGTCAGTGAAGAGAATGAGGATAGATGTTAGAAATTATTTTTTGTAGGTATGTTGGGGTGCTAAGCTGTGCCTTACAGATTTCCACCAACATTTTTTTTTCCTTTTTGCCTTTTTTACTGACCGGTAACGTGATCGCAACCCTCGGTGTCGCGCCCACACCATGCTCAGCCAGTGAGCGGGAACCGGTCTCCACATGGGATCCGAACCCTCGGCGGGAGCGCCGCCGCGCTCCCAAGCGGCGCACTCTCCAGTGCGCCACCGGGCCAGCCCCACCAACATTTTATTATGAAATTTTTCCAACTTACAAAAGAAATGAAAAGCACTATACGATGAGACTCCACGAGGTTGCCACCCTGACCCTGTGATGACTGTTTTGCCATATCGCTTTGTCACTTCTTTGTCCACCCACCCTTCATCCCATCCGCACACCAACCCACCTGACTCTTTGATGCATCTAAAGTCACGGACGGTTCCTGTTTAAACTTTTTGTTGTTGTTATAGAAATAATATTGTAGTTAAAATAGAACTAGAGGGCCGAGCCCGTGGCGCACTCGGGAGAGTGCGACGCTGGGAGCACAGCAGTGCTCCTGCCGCGGGTTCGGATCCTATATAGGTATGGCCGGTGCACTCACTGGCTGAGCGCGGTGCGGCCGGTCTCAGAAAGGACAAAAAATAAATTAATTAAAATAAATAAAATAGAACTAGAGTCTAGCCAAACCAAAAAATGAAAATCGCGTGTGGTCACAGGCTTGGAGATGAAGTCTGAGGACACTTTGTCATCAGGGGGTTACATCCATTGTTATCATTACACTCATTTACAAATAGTGACAGACACAGAGGGTGCCACGGTGGTGGCAGACCCTTCTCATTTAGTACAGACCTTCCATCTCAGGAACTCGGTGTCTGCAACTTCATTTCTAATGAACAGAGATTTTAACAAGGTTGTTGCAATTTATCAGTGCAGAAACAAGGTCAGAGAGCTTGGGGCCCACCAGGGGCTGTCCCTGAATCAGGCCGAGCAGGGCGGCTGGGCTCCCATGCTGGCCACACCTCTGGCCCAGTTGTAGAGTGTCATCGCTTGGGGGCAGGGGGCTTAGGAGGCGATACCTGCTCCACAGGTGGGGGCTGTAAAGGAGGAAGGCTGCAGCGGGGCTCGGGGAACAGCTGTCTCTACTTCTAGGACCTCTGGTACAGTGTTCCATCTAAGGTAACAGATGGGCAGGGAGAGACCACACCCACCCTGCTGTCCCAGATGCGCGTGGCTGGGAACACTGAGACTGGCTGGGAGTGAGGTGCCACATGGAGTGCATGTGGGGCCAGTGCCCTCAGCAGAGCCCCAGCCTCTCAGCAGGCTTCCTGTGCCCGTCCCGGTAGACTCAGGTCTTGGGTAGCTGCTTAGAAGAGCCCGTCCACAACCTACGTGCTTACAAGGAAATACGATGTACAGACACCTAGGCCCCTTCTAGGTAAGATCACATTCTATCTCAAGGATGCCCAGCCAGGGCCCAGGGAAACTGGACACAGCTCTGCCTCCCACTTGCTGGTGACTTAGAATGCCCTTGCCCAGCCCACGCCCTGACCCTGACTTAAATCCTTGTCATCTGGCCTCTTCCAATGCTGAGTTTGGACTGAATACCACAATCCCAGATCCATTTTCCTACCACAGGAAAACTAAAGGAGGGGAGTAAAATAAGGTACACAGGTAAAGTTCAAAGTCAGGTGCCAGACTGAGGAGCAGGTGCATATTTGGGACATCGTGACACAAAAAATTATTCATTGCTTAATGAAATTCAAAATTAACTGAGGACCCTGTGCCTTATGTGGTCATCCTCGTTCAAGGATAACTAAGAGGCAGCAAATAATCAAACTACCATTTCTATTTTATAAAAAAGTTAAAACAATCCTCTCCTTTTTCTGCACCAGGAAGACTAAGGCTCTTACTCCCTGTGGCTTTGGCCACATTTGGGAGCTCCAAAGACATCTGCGCTGCTGGCCGTCTGCACACCCGGCCACAGCCTCTCCATGACAAATAGATCAGCTGTACAGAGGGGACATGACTATATTTGCTGTGTCATGATCCGTTTGCCAAAGACATCTGCGCTGCTGGCCGTCTGCACACCCGGCCACAGCCTCTCCATGACAAATAGGTCAGCTGTACAGAGGGGACATGACTGTATTTGCTGCGTCATGAACCATTTAAATTCTCTTTCTGCTGTGTTTCAGCTGCATTTGGTTCACTGGAATTCTGTGAAATACCCAAACTACAAGGAAGCTGTCGTGGGAGAGAACGGCTTGGCTGTGATCGGCGTGTTCTTAAAGGTGATGCGCGCTTGGGCGTAGCTTTCCTGGTGAAACTGCGGTGTGCGGGGACTGAGGACGGCTTGTCAGACTTGGTCTGTTGGCAGAGACGTGTGCTTTCCATCCCATCTGCTGCCTTTCCGAGTTAACATTCCGGCTGTCCGTGCTGTGCAGGTGGGGGCCCGTCATCCCACGCTACAGAAGCTGGTGGACATCTTGCCAGCAGTGAAGCATAAGGTAAGCGTGTGTTTTGAAATTGGCATAATTTGACCAGCAAAATTGCTTCGAGTGTGGCTCATTCGCAAAGAAAAATAAGCAGGTTAGCGGAGCGCGATTCCAGATCTGCAAACGGAAGTGGATGGGTCCAGTTCAAGTCAGGTCCCAGCTGGGCTGGTGGCTCTGTGGCTTCAAATGAGTCACTGCTGTTCTCAGGGCCCTATTTGCTCCTCAGTAGCATCAAGGTGTTAGGCTCAACTGGGGTTCCCCAAAATTCAGCCATTCAGGCAATAGTTTGAAGAGTTTGGACACACCTGCCTGCCACTCGAACTCCTATTTGCGTTTTCTAATAGTTTTAATTGGTTTGCTCAAACATTTTTAGCTTTGTCCTGGGCAATGACATCCACTAGTGATAAAGTTTGTTTTAAAGCAGGTTGAAGTATGGGGCCGGCCCGGTGGCGCACTGCGCTAGTGCGCCGCTTGGGAAGTGCTGAGGCGCTCCCACCGAGGGTTCGGATCCCACATACAGACCGGTTCCCGCTCACTGGCTGAGCGAGGCACGGGGGCAACACCGAGGGTTGCGATCCCGTTGCTGGTCCCGGTCCGGTACGGGGACAACACTGAGGGTTGTGATCCGTTGCCAGACACGGAAAAAGACAAAAAAAAATAAATAAAAAAAAAAAAAATAAAGCAGGTTGAAGTAAACAGCTTACTGTTAACACTTGGTAGCGTTGACCCGTGCACCACCCAGCACGCCCTTTGGGCAAGAACTTAAGAGGGTCTCCATCCCAGGAGACCCCGGAGCCCGGGAAGGAGGGAGGCTGCCCAGGCCCGCCGGCCAGCTGTAACAGGGCCAGGCTCAGCCTGCACGTCTTCCCTGCTCTCTTTGTACACCCTGCTGTGCTCAGTGCACCTCCAAAGGATGACAAGGGTAATCATGTCGCTTTTCTCCAAGATCAGCTGAGAAAGGACTTTGATGGAGGATTGGAAATTCCAAAGAAGTTTGGTTTATTTATTCAGTACCAAACAAAAGAATTCAGGGCGGGAGGAGTCTATGCGGCCCTCAGACGTGGGGATGGACGAGGCTTCAGCCTGTCCTAACAATGGTGTGCGCTGCTGCAGGTGGAAACGGGGAGCAAGGGGGGTCCTTCCTCACCCACTCGCAGGAGCTGTTTGATCTGTGCCCTGCTGTCCCCTTGAAGTTGACTCCAGGCCAGCCTCATGGGACTGAGACCAGATCACCCCCGCTGCTCCGTCTGCCGGCTCAGGAACTCCTCAAGGCCACAGTGCTGGCAGCCCCGGTGCCCCATCCTCTTCCTCGCTGGTCCTCAGCCAGAGTAAACCTGGATGAGGATGTTTTCCAGCCAGTGTCCACCTCCCGGTGGGAGAGAAAAGCGCTGGCCGTGAAGGCCTGTTTGCTCAGGGGTCTGTTTCCTTCCCTGGAAGGCTCTGGAGCTTCTCCCCTGTGGACTGACTCAAACTGCAGGGAGAAATGGTGTCACGGGGCGAGAAGGAGGCGCTGTCTGGGATGCAGTCCTGGTCCTGATGCTGATCCCTGGGCCTCAGTCTCCCCACCTGATGAATAAGAGAGTTAGACTCTTAAGAGATAAAGGCCAGCCTTGGAGGGTCAGGGAACGGGAAGAGACTTGAAGGATGTCTACACAGCGGTTCCTGGTCCCAGAGCCTGGGAGTTTCCACTGCAGCCTGGTGTATAATGGAGCCCCTCAGTCAGACTCTCTGGGTTCAAAGCCTTGATCCACCACTTCCGAGCCGTGTGACTTTGGGCAGTGACTCAACCTCTCTGAGCCTCAGCTTCCTCATTTGTAAAGTAGAGCTATTAATAGTGTACATACCAGAGCGTCATTATCAGGATTAAAATGATGGCACAGTAGTGCCTGATCCTCAGTAGAGTGTTCAACTGGGTGTAGGCACCAGCGGTGCCTGAGTAAAGGACAGGGCTCCCTTCTGCTGCCGTGCATGGGGCACTGCTGCACAGGACAGCATGCAAGCCCTCCAGCTGTGTCGCTGAGCTCAGAGCAGTCAGCTGGCTCTACCCTGTGGGAGCCTGTGGAACCTTAAGATGATGGCCCTGTGATGGAAAATGCTGGAAGCATGGTTGAGTCCAGCTCCCTCTTTGGAGGGCTGCACAGGGCAGGGTGAAGGTGGTGTGGGAGCAGGCATGGGGCTGGGCAGCCTCGACTTCAGATTCCAGCTCTGCCACTCACCCCTTGAGGACCTGGCAAGTCCCTCTCCCCAGGGATGGGTCACTCCGCGGCTTTAGGCTCCTTTCCAGGTTTTCTGTGGTTGAGGAACAAACCACCCTGAAACCACAGCCTTTGTCACCAACTCTCCCAGTCTAGGCTAGACTGGGTTTGGCTGGGACTGGGGGTCTCCCTGGGCACCAGGGCCAGGCAATTTAATCAGCAGGGACCCTGTGTGGCCTCCTCCATGGTTGTCTCCCAGCGTGGCAGCTCAGGGTGGCCAGCTTCCATGTGGCGCTCAGGGCTCAGGGCACATGTCTGGAAAAAGAGCCAGGTGACTCAGTATCCCTTTTGTGCCCTGGCTTCCAAAGTCATGCAGCATCACAGTTGCCACTTTCCACCCACCACACCAGCCACAGGCACCTGCCCAGGTGAAGGGGAGGAGATGTCACCCCCCATCTTGGGGGGGTGGCAAAGAATGGCAGCACTCCATGTGGATGGTCTCAATTTTCCACATATGCTGAGGGTCAGTCCTGTGATTTACCCGCTTGTGCCATGGGGAAACCAAAGCTCAGAGAGGTGAGGGGACATGCTGCTGGGCACACACCAGTGGGTGAGGAGTTAGTTTTTAAACCCAGAGAGTGGAATGCTCCAGCCTGAACTCCCAACTGTGAGGCCATCCCAGCTCCCACGTGAGATCAGAACTCATGGTCTGAACCCCAAAGCTCCTGCAGGGGGGAAGGGCTGCACCTTTCTGAGTTTTCCAGCAGCTTAGAAGGAAACACATCAGTGTCCGTCAAGTAGAAATAAACCAGGCACTGTCCAGAAGCCCAGGCCACGGCCCCTCAGCCCCGTCTGAAGGCCGTGGCTCACCAGAGGCCATCCACGTTCCCTCAACTCCCACCATTCAGGCACAGCCCAGCATGGCCCATGACCTTGGGCAGACAACCCCGGGACTGAGACCCTGAGGCTTCGCCTTTGACCCTCTTGCACGGCCAGCAGTTTTGGCAAAAACTCCCCATGGAGGGTCCCCAACCCCACATGCCCAGGAGGAGCTCCCTGCAAGCCCAGGCTGCTGGGGCCACCCCATGCCTCCTGCCTTTCCAGTAGTCGGGGCTGCAAGGGGATCGGCCACCTTGTTGGTGGAAACAGCCCACCAGGCCCGAAGGGTCAGGGGCAGCTCCTTGCTCTCCTGGAGGCTCCTTGGCTCCAGCAGCAGCCGCGGCAGGCGCTGAGCCCCACCCCTCCATGACACGGGTGCTGCTGGAAGCACCTCACGGCCCCGAGCCCTTCATGATGCCACACCCCCCGTCCTCACTTGGGGAAACTGAGGCTCCCAGAGGACAAGGCAGGAGCAGAGTTAGGCTCTGTGGGGCTTGACACAAGCTGTGTCCTCTTTGAAGAAGGAAGACAAAACTTGGAATAAGAGAGTAGGCTCGGGGCTGCTGTGGTGAGCATTGTGGCAGCTTTCAAACGTCATTTTCCAGGGCTGCTGGTGAGCCCGGCTGTTTAGAGCGTGGTGCTGATAACACGAGGGTCCAGAGTCCGATCCCTGCACCGGCCAGCCGCCAAAACTCAAATAAAATATTGTTTTCCAAAGTGACTCAAGTCAGTGCCTTTTGTCCCCACCCCTTCTGCAAGGCGTGTCATATATGCGTAATCCAGTTGTCATGATCTGCGCTCCATCTGGATTCCTCCAACACCTGGGCTGAGTTTTTAAAATTTGCAACATCATGTCGCTCTGTGGCATAGAGTTCAGTCAGTTTGACAATGCTGAGTCCTGTACCCACCACCAAGAACCCTTCAGGATGCCACCCCCACCTGAGCACTACGTCCTGCAGCCCTTTTAGTGTCACCTGCCCGCGCCCTACCCCTTGGTGACCGCTGACCAGTTTCCGCCCCTTGGGTTTTGCCTTTTCTCCCTGTTGCTATCCTCCCTTCTGGGTGGATTGCAACTCCTTGAGCCTCCCCACCTCCTGTGGTTTTGGAAGTGCACAGGTGGAAAGGTGGGACGCAACTCCTTGACCCTCTTTCAACAGCAAAGACGCACAAAGCAGGCACCTTTTTACAATGAGCTGGCCCATCCACCCTCTCGCAATGACAGGATGGCCTAGACCACGTCCCTGGGCTCCCAGCGTCACATCCCAGCCACCTGCGCTGACCAGATGCACAAAGTCAGGGCGTGACTTGCTCTGGGGCCCCAAGGGAGAGCAGCATTGTGCAACCACGTGGCTCTGATGCATGTTAGAGATGGAACACAGCTCCTGGGGATGATGCTGGAAGGATACAGATGGCCTCTTTCTGGCCACAAGCTGTGGGATCCCCGCAGCCCTGGGGAGGGAGGAAAGAGCCCAAACCTCGGAATGGGCCAGAGCTCCATGGCATCTGGGCTCTGCCAGTCTGATGACGTGGCTTTGGGCAAGTCATTGGTATCTGTCTTACTTCCTTCATAAACAATGTAGAAATACTTCTCAAAGGTTCTTCAGAAAATTTAAGGTAGTAGCCGCAGAAGGTGCTGGCATGCTGGCACCTGTAGGTGGGTGGGCAGGAGGGGACTCCTGTTTTACTGCACACTGCTTGTCCTCTCTGCACGCTGTCCCACATGGTCTCAAGTGTGTGTGCAACTGTTCCTCTCAAAAACTGACTAGACCACGCCATGGAATTTTACTCAGTGGTGAAAAAGGAGCAAGGAACAAATATACCCCAGCACAGACAAACCTCGAAAACATGCAGAGCAGAAACAGCCTGTCACAAAAATCTAAGTCTTATGTGACTCAGTTCATGTGAAAGTCTAGGATAGGAAACCCACAGAGACTGAGAGCCTGTGTGTGTGTGTGCGTGTGGGGGGTGGTTAGAGAGTGAAGCTTAGAGAGCCTAATGGGTTTCTCTTTGCAGTGACGAAATGTTCTGAAAGAGGCTGTGGCGATGGCCACATGGCTGTGAAACACACAGAGCCGTGGAACCGTGCAGCTTGAGTGGGTGAATCGTGTGGTCTGTGCATTCTGCCTCAGAATGCTGTGTTCACCCCCTAGCCAGGTGATCAGTAGTGACCCGAGCAGCTGGCACACTGAGGGAAGTGTGCGTGTCTGGGTGAGTCCACCCACTACCTTCCTGCTGGTCGCTAGACTAACGTCTCCCCATTTTTGATGGGTGAATGTCAGCAGGTTGGACACATGCCTGGGTTGTCTGTCGGCCAAGTAAAGGTGATTTAGGTGAGCAGGGAGGCCATCTTCCTTGGGGACAGGGAGTCACTTTGTGCTGGAACTTCCCCCACAGTGGCACATGGGGACGGGTCCAGAGCAAATGCTCAGTTTTGGCAGTGCTGCCAGGCCCGGCCTCTCGGCCTTTCAGACTCACTTGCTTTACAAAGGTGACAGCGGAGGCCACTGTCCTGGGGCCTGCTAATCTGAAGGGTCCCCAGGGGTCCTCTGCGTGATTTAGGTGAGCAGGGAGGCCATCTTCCTTGGGGACAGGGAGTCACTTTGTGCTGGAACCTCCCCCACAGTGGCACATGGGGACGGGTCCAGAGCAAATGCTCAGTTTTGGCGGTGCTGCCAGACCTGGCTTCTCGGCCTTTCAGACTCACTTGCTTTAAAAGGTGACAGCGGAGGCCACTGTCCTGGGGCCTGCTAATCTGAAGGGTCCCCAGGGGTCCTCTGCTCTCTGGCAGAGCCTGCTGGGTGCTGTGGGTTTGTGTGGACACATGGTGTTCAAGACGGTCTCGCTTCCTCTGCACACTTGTGGGCACTGTGCTGGGCGGTGTCCGGGGAGCAGCCAGGCTGCTGTTTCTGCCTCTGCTGAGGTGGATTTTTTAAGGGGTCCCAAGTCCCAGGGAGAAGCAGAGGTGTCCCCTTTACTTATTCCAGCCATATCGCCTCTCACTGTTCCTCGTACTCATCTGGCCGCACCTGTCTCAGGTGCACGGCTGTGGTGACACCACAACACTTTCTCCTCCTCCTCCGTGTCTGTCCTCAAACGCCAGCATCTCAGCGAGGCCTTCGGGGCCACCCTTTTCAAACCCCAGCCACCTCGCTCAGTTCTTCACCGCACTCCCCACTGTCCTCCTCATGGAGGGGGTACCCCAGGTGCTTTGCTCATTTATTTTGCGTGCTGTCCACCAGCTCCACGAAGGCAGGTGGTTCTGCCTGCCTCGTTTCCTCTGCATCTCCGGTGCCAAGGCAGGGTCAGGTTCACCGCAGCATTCACAAACAGTTGTGAATGGATGGCTGGACGGCTGGATGGCTGGACGGCTGGATGGCGGTGGCATCCCAGTGGAACCCAGAAGCAGGCTTCTCCCTGTGATTTATAAAACACAGAAAGCAGGCAATGTATGGACTTTGAACAAAGGGCCCCCAAGCAGGGGACGTGCTGATGTGAGCGTGTCTTGGAAGGAGACAGAGAGCTTGGCACACGACGGTCAAGAACAAGGCCGGGCATCAGTCCCACCTACTCCCGTGAGAAGGAGAATCCTGCAGTGACAGCCCAGGGAGTCCTCCTGCGTGCGCACAGCACCACGGTCCTATGTCGGGGCTGCTTGAGAGAGAGCGATCAGCTGTGTTAAAAGTGTTAGATTATCTGGTACAGCTGCTGTGGAAAACGTGATGTTTCCTTTAAAATTAAAAATCGAATTATCATATGATTTAGCAACTCCACTTCTGGGCGTGCACCCCAAAGAACTGAAAGCAGGGTCCTGAGGAGGTATATTGTGCACCCGTTTTCACAGCAGCATTATTTGTAATAGCTGAAGGGTGGATGCGATCAGGGAACACAACGTGGTCCATCTGCACGATGGAATGTCATTCAGCCTTAAAAAGAAGGAAATTCTGACATATGCCACCACGTGGGAGAAGCTAGTGAAATATGGTTCATTGTGCCAAGTGAGGTGAGCCGTCATGGGAGAACACTGCATGGCGCCACTTGCGCGAGACCACAGCAGTCAGACGCCTCCACCCCACAGAGGTGGGAGCAGGAGGGGCCGGGCCGGGGCCGGTGGGTTTGCTGTTTAATGGGGACAGTTTCAGTTTGGGGAGATGAGAAATCTTTGGAGCTGGCTGGTGGCAGTGGCCACACTACAATGTGGATGCGCTTAATGCCCCTGAACTTAAAAATGGTCAGGATGGTAAACTTTGTGTTATGTATAGTTTGTCGCAGTAAAAAATGTGTAATATTTTCCCAGCCAAGTATACAAAAATGAATGACTTTAAAAGTTAAAATGTAGCATTTGGTGGCATCTTTCCTCCATAGAGAGGGTCACATTTTCTCATTACTGCTTCCAAATGTGTCTGCCAGGGCCCCAGAGCCTTTATCTCAGTGGATGTGCTGCCTTCCGTGCACCATGAGGCCCCACGCGCGGAGATAGGACAGAGCACCACTTCCGCTTCTTCCTGGATCTGCTCAGTGTCACTCGAGAGCTGACACAGCTGTGGTTCTTGGTCTCGCAGGGTGCACAGGTGGCCATGGGCCCCTTCGACCCCTCCTGTCTGCTGCCCACCTGCCGGGATTACTGGACCTACGCGGGCTCCCTCACCACCCCTCCGCTGAGCGAGTCGGTCACCTGGGTCATCCAGAAGCAGCCCATCGAAGTGGCTCAGGACCAGGTGAGCTGTGCCCGGACAGGCGTAAGAGGACTACAGGAGCGAAAGTCCTCTAGTTGGACAGTTTCATTAAGATATTATGAAACAGCATCATGGAATTTTATTCTCTAGTGCATTTTGGATGTTCCTGCACAAAAAGAATTTTCCAGTTGAAATAGGAGCTCGTTGAGATTGAAAAAAGGTTCTGATTATCACAGCTCTTCTTTTGATGTGGAGATATTAGTGAGAGAGAGAGAGAAGGAGAGAGAGGGACAGAGACAAAGAAAGGAGGAGGAGGGGTGAGGGAGGGCGGGCCTGACACGGGGAAACAGCGATGTCGTAGCAGTGTCCCGTGCACAGTGCTCCAGCGAGCAGGCATGGAAAACACCCCGTGCACGCAGGGTCCACCTAGGTCAGCACCTACTCCCCAACCACGTCGGGATGAAGTTGCTGTAAAAGCACAGAAGTGATGTGGCAACTGGCATGTGGTCCTCACCCATAACGGGACCTTAGTAAGTATTTGTAGGTGAAAACGTTAACCGAGAAAGGGATGTCATAAACGCAGTTGGAAAGCTGCTAGAGAAGGAGCATAGAGGGAGAAGACAATTTAGAGTTTGTTCCATGTCCTTGGATGACAGAGCAGTAAGAAATGTGGACGGTAGAGGATTTTCTGACACGCTGTGAGAAGAGACTCTGGGGCTATGTTTGCCTGGAGAAAAACGCAGATGGGTTGTGTTGATCAGCCATTGCGATGATGACACTGCGTAACAGCTACCCTGGAATGCAATGGCTCACACGCGCATTCATTGCTCCTGGGGGCTCTTGGGCTCCAGACGGCTCAGCTTCACAGAGGGCTGGGCTGGGGCGGGGCTGGGGCCGGTGTCTCTCACGCGCTGCGACCAGAGGCTGCCCAGGGCAGGTTCTCATGGTCAGCAACAGAAACGCCACAGACAAGCCACCTGCACAGCACACTCAGACCCTGCTCACGTCGGAGCGCTCACATCCCACCAGCCCAGGTGCGTCCCTCCGCGAGGCCAGAGTCAGGGGCGGGACGAGGCGAGTGTACATGTCCCGAGCAGCACCCCAGCATGTCACGTGGACACACACACTCGAAGTGAATTGTAGTTCTCCCAGGGCCATGGGTCTGCATTGGTTTTTATTTTCCTCCATTTTCTTATCTAATTATTCCAAATGTTTTCTAAAATGAATAGATAATACTTGTATACTTTTTAAAAGTGCAGGTATCTTGTTCTCTGGAAATCTGAAGAATGCAGAAGGTCTGTCTCTGGGGTTTAGAGTTTCAGGATGTGCAGTGAGCATGCAGCCACGTGCCCATCCCTGCCTGGGCAGACATTTCTCACCCGCCACAGCTGTATGCTGTGGTTCACATGTGCTCTCTCTGAGGCTCAGATAAGCTCTAGAGAGCCTTCCAGTCTCATGATTCTGTGAAAACGTTCCCTTATTTAAAAGTCACAGATGACGTCATTCGCTTTGAAAAGCTCACTTTGAGACGTGGGATGTGGGTTATTTGCCCCCAAGCCAGACCGTTACAGACACAAGGAAGGACTTGGTTGAAAAGTGGCCCCTTGTCACCAAGATCCCTTGTCATGTGTGTGACAAGTACCCATTCTGTGTCAGGTGCTGTACCACAGCATACAGCAGAGGGTGGGAGGGGTGGCCATGGAGGGGTGGGCAGAAATGAGACATTCGTCTCAGTGCACTGCCGTCTGGTGGGAAAATAGAAACATAAGCCAACAGTTGTAAGAGAGGGTGGCCAGGATTACACAGAAATGCACAGCAGAAGCCCCTTTCCTGGCCAAGGGAGCTGGAGGTCATGTGAGTGGGGAGAAAGTTGCCTTTCTGAGAGAGTCGGCAGCCTGTGCAGAGCGAGTGGGCACATGGCTGGGCGGGGAGACCGCACACACACACTGCACAGCCCCAGGGTGCTTCGTCCTCCCTGCAGGTCTAAACGTAACTAAGCGTGTGAGTTGTCCTCACAGAGTTCCTAGCCTGTTCTTAGAACACGTGAGATGATCTGTAAAAAATGGTCTTAGTTCTTTGAATGAAAAGTGAATCCCAGTGTTACTTTGGGATTTATATTATATGTATTAGTTATCTATTGCTATGTAACAAATGGCTCCAAAACCCAGTGGCTTACGAAAGCAACAATCATTTGTTATCTCTCAAAGTTTCTGCGGGGAGGGAATTGGGGTGGCTGGGCTTGCCATCTGTCATGGAGTTGTGGTCAGATGTCAGCTGGGGCTGCAGTTGTCTGAAAGTGTGACTAGGGCAGGAGGACTCATTCCCAAAGTTGGCCCAGTCAGTGGCTGTGGAGCAGGTGCTGGCTGTTGGCTGGGGCCTCAGTTCCTCTCCACGTGGCCTCTGCATGGGGTGGCTTGAGCACCTTTACAACATGGTGACTGGCCTCCCCCAGGGCAAGTGGCCCTAAAGACCAAGGGGAAAGCTGCCCTGAGCATCACACACCATCACTTCCACCATATTCTATTGGTCTCACAGGGATTCAGTGTGGGAGGGGACTGCACCAGCATGAGGGCCCCCGGGAGCTGGGCTGCTCGGTCCCTGCAGCAGGACCATCTGCTGCTCTCTATTCCAGCTGTCAGCATTCCGCAGCCTCCTGTTCTCAGCACCTGGTGAGGAAAGATGGACGATGGTGAACAACTACCGTCCCTTGCAACCCCTGATGAACCGGGAGGTCCGTTCGTCCTTCCAGGCCACTGAGGGGGCACAAGACCCCAGTATCAACTATCCACAGTAATAGGTAGAACTGACTTTGAAAAGAGGATGGTTATTTCTCAAGTTTTCCTTCTGATCACATGTGACTTCTGAAATTAAAGAGAGAGAAAGAAACCATTGTTTTAGTCAATGTACTTTTCAGTTTTAAGTGGAAGAAATCACGGCAAAGAAACTCGAGTCTGAAAGGGAACATAATATTGGGACGCAGGAGTATCTTGTGGGACCCAAGACAGGTGCGTGGCAGCCTCGGGGGGCCACACAAGCCACCACTAACCAAGGCTGTCACTCTCGGCCCACTTGGTGCCACTATCCTCTCTCCACGTGGTGTCCTCTGTTTCTCCACACCTGTGGCCACCCCAGAGTTCCCAGGCAGCACAGACAGGAACCAATGTCCTTCTTTCCCAGTTCCAAATTCCTTGGTGTATCAGTGTCCTGGGGCTGCTGTAGCAACTTTCCACAAATGTGGTGGCATAAAACAGCAGAAATGTCTTATCTCACAGGCACGAGGCCAGAAGTCGAGAATCAAGGTGTTGGCAGGGCTGGTTCCTTGGGAGGTTACAGGGGTGGATCCTTTCTGCCTCTTCCAGCTCCTGCCTCCCCCTTATAAGCACCCTTGTGATTATGTGGGACCCACCTGGATAACCCATGGTAATTGCCACATTGCAAGATACTTAACTAATCCCACCTGCAAAGTCCCCCAGGGCTTGCCACATGAGGTCACCTATTCACAAGTTCTGAGGAGTAGGGCATGGACATCTTTGGGGACCATTATTCTGCTGATCACAATCTCTAACTGTGAGACCCCTGGTGTTGGGAAAGGGTGGCGTGTGAGATGAGAGGGTCTCGAAGGTGCCTCCAGGGCAGTGCTGAGACAGGGAAACCAACACTCAACGTCCTTGCTGAAATTCCCCTCTGTTGTCATGCTCTTGAACTCTGGTTCCTAGCTCGGCCCCACCACACTAAGGAAAGGCCAGAATCCTGCTGGCTGACTCAGCCCCTTAAAAGCCTCTCCTGGAAGCTCCAGCCAGCGCCATCCACACAGGCAGCTAGGGAAGGGGGAGATGTTTTTAGTGCAGCACATTGCCTCTCCCCACCACACTTTCTTTCAGTTTCTGGATGGTGTGTTGATTTTTGTGCCACGGACTTCTGCAATGAGCTCCCCTGCAAAATGCCCACCTCAAGCGTCCTCCTGCATAGCTAACTTAGCCTTCTCTGACGGGGCTAAGTGCCCTGCCATGTTCTCTCCTAGCCCCCACTATTCACACTTCCCTCCTGCAGTTGGCTCAAGCCTCAAGGGGCAGCCACCAGATCTGTCCCCAGGGCTGTCCTGCACAGTGCCTGGCATATAGTAGGCATCCAATAAATGTAAATAATGACAACAAAATTACATGATTATGTATGTAAAAAAAACCCAGACATCTACAGACAAATTACTGGAACAAACAGGTAAAATTAGCAAGATCACCAGATACAGGAGGTCAATTGTATTTCTATATACAACGAAGAAATGGAAAATGAAAAATTTTGAAATATATCATTAATAGTTGTTGGAGTCCAGCTCCAGTCGAGTTGTGGATACCCAAAAAGGGAGAGGGAGGGTCAGTGAAAATAAAAAACACAGACGGAGACCTCAATGCATCAGTATGCGTGTTTTCTCTCTGCGGGCTGTCAGCGTGTTGCAGCTGGAGCCCAGTAGAGCATGAGACAAGGCCTTTTATTTAGATTTTTCTCTGCAGGGGGGGAGGTTGGGGAACTATTTTTATTGTATCAGCAAGCTTAAATCAATGGTCCATAAAGCAGGGAGGAAACCCTTTTAGAGGTCAGCACGTCTTAGGTGATCAACTCGTGCTTCTTCCTGGAATCAGGTTTATCAGATGCAAATCATCCCTTCATTGTCTTGAAGTTATCTTGTGACCTTTCTCTGTAGGAAACTATGGTTAAGATCCACCCTGTTAGCAGGGTGGGAGCCAAATGTAAAAGAACAGCGGATATTTGATTATCATGCACATTTTAAGGTTATGCATTTGCTGTGGCCCTGTTATCTTGATCTAAATGTTAAAGTGTCCTTGNTGTCTTGAAGTTATCTTGTGACCTTTCTCTGTAGGAAACTGTGGTTAAGATCCACCCTGTTAGCAGGGTGGAAGCCAAATATAAAAGAACACTGGATATATGATTATCATTCACATTTTAAGGTTATGCATTTGCTGTGGCCCTGTTATCTTGATCTAAATGTTAAAGTGTCCTTGCGCACAGCACCATCCTTCACAAAACCAGCTACACTCTCTTATTTTTCTAAGATCTAATTAATAATTTTACAGCATATATTTTTATCCCAACACCTGATTCTTAATGATTTATTTAAAACTGGATATCACCAAGTAAAGGGGGTTCTACAGTTTTGTTCCCATATACTTAATTTTTCCCAATCATATAATTTCTCATTAATGCCAACCATTCTCTTGCCATTAATATAAACTCCAGTAAATGATGTTTGCCAACTCACATTAGGCTGCAGTTCATATTTAGTCATGAGTGGTGCTTCTAGAACATATGTTGGTGTGGTCAATTTATCATAAGGGGATAATTTTGAATTGTCCAATTTACTCGGATCCTCTGTGGGAATGTTTAGTTCAATGACTGCATAATTATTTGACCGCATAATTATTTGTGTTGTTTTTATAATCTTTTGGGAATTCAGAGAACTGCCACACTCACCAAAATATCGAAAGAGAAGGCAAAAGCTACAAAGCTGAGGCAGGAACCCCCATGGCTGTAGCAAGTGCTCGTAGCTGCGGCCCTGCCAGCAGCTCTCCCTCTGGCGGCCTTGCCAACTCGGAGAGGGCAGCCCAAGCTGACTCCTTTAGGATACTGCCATGGCGTGGACCACGCCAAATAGTAGCATCAGAACATCAAAATTATAAGCATAAATCTAACAAAAGATAGGTAAGATTTCTACAGTGAAAACTACAAAACATTGCTAGGGAAAATTAGAGGAGATCTAAATATTGGAAGCTGTTCCATGTTTGTAGATTGGCATCCTTGATATTATGAAGGTATAAATCTTCCCCCAAAGTGACCTATAGATTAGATGTAATCCCAATAAAAATCTCATCAGGTTTTCTGTGTGTGTGAAAATTAACAGCCTGGGGCCGGCCCGGTGGCGCACTGGAGAGTGCGCCACTTGGGAGTGTGGCGGTGCTCCCGCCGAGGGTTCGGATCCCATGTGGACACCGGTTCCCGCTCACTGGCTGAGCGCGGTGCGGGCGCAACACCAAGGGTTGCGATCCCATTACCAGTCAGTAAAAAAGACAAAAAAGGAAAAAAAAAAAAAAGAAAATTAACAGCCTGATTCTAGATTTGCATGGAAATGCAAAAGAACCAAAAATAATCTGGCAGAACAAAATCAGAAGACATACACAATGAGATCTCAAGACCTACTTCTAAAGTGACAGAAACCAATTTGTCAGGGAAGGACAAACAAGCCAATGAGACAGAAGAGATCCAGCGTATCCACACCTCCGTGGCCCCTGACTTATGAACAATGGCAGGTCTTTAGGGAAAGGACAGTATGCTCAGTTAATGGTCTCAGATTAATTGGATATCCATATGGGAAAAAATGAATCCTATTCCTCACCATACCTCACACCCCTACCTCACACCATACACAAACATCAATTCCTAATAGACTATATCTCTAAACGAGAAGGGTAAAACAACAAAGCTTTAAGAAAATAGCATAGGAAAATACCTTCTGGGGAAACATTTCTTAAACTGGACACTAGGAGCACTAAACACGGAAAGAAAGAGAGACACATCAGACCCCATTGCAATTCAGCACTTCCATTCATGAAAAATCATCACTGAGAGGGTAAAAAGCAAGCCCAGAGTGGGAGAAGATATCTGTGATACCGACAGGGGACTCATAACTGGAATATATGAAGAATGCCTAAAGTCAGTTAGAGAATAACAGACAATCCAATAGAAAAATAGGGGAATGACTCCAATAGGTGTTTCATGAAACAGGATACTCAGACAGCCAATGAGTCTATAGAAAAATGCTCAACGCCATTAATCATTAGGAAATGCAAATCAAGACCACAGTGAGGAGCCACTGCTCACCCACCAGAGTGAACACGAACGGCGGCAGGAGCACAGCAGTCAGTCTGGAAACTCTGGCAGTAAAGCAACACCTGGGCACCTGTGCAGGTCACCACCCCCACCACCATCTTCTTGGTTCCAGCCAGCATCTTCCTCCCACCCAGGCCTTCTAAATGGCTCTCCTACCTCTGCCCCTGCCAGTCTCACCTCCGGACAACAACCAAGAAGAACCAGGCTTGGGCCCATCATCTGGGTTCGGGATCAAGTTTACTTGTTGCTGACCTTGATCAATGACGTGAGCCAATAAGTCCCCTTTCACCTAAGCCAGTTTGGGGTTTTTTGGTTTTTTTTTCCCTATTACTTGCTTGTAATAGGAAAAAAAAAAAAAATCCTAATCAATATGGTATTTTTATTTTCATAGCATTGAAAATTTTCCCTCTAGTAGAGACACAGTTTTACAAGCAACCAAATCATGTGACCTTTTGACATTACCTTACCGTCAGTTTAACACAGTAAGATAAGCAAATGCTAGTCTGCCTCCAAGGCACCGTGATAAACTCCGTTCCATTTTGGAGAGATAAAGAGTAAGTAGACATTTATGTCCACATATAACATCTAAAATCAAAGAAGAGATGTTATGAATGTGGTTTATTTTGGCAGAGGTTTACATTTTTTTCAATCACAGAACTTCCTATGGTATCAACAACTTACAGCCCGGCTTTGGGCCATCCGAGTTGGGCAGATCCTACACCTAAAGCAGCGCTAAACCTCCTGATACGCACTTCTTCCTAAAAGCGGGTCTGCAGGCAGCATCCACCGCAGGATCATGGCCTGCCCAGGTGCAGCGCAGCGACGTGAATGTCGGCACACAGAGAGGCCTTGGGGCCATTCCTTCAGTTTGGGTGCAGCAGTGACACTGGGAGGTCTGATGGCTGCAGTTCGCTGCAGATCCCTGGATGGGTGGGCGGCTCTCATTGCTGCAGGAGGGAAGGAGCTGTTTTTAAGCGTAGTTTGGACCGCAGTGTATTTCTTGTCATTTGGGAAAATGTGACCACTCTTGAGTCTCTAGTGAAGGGCTGAGTCCATACGGATGGGTACCTGAGGCTGCTCTAACAAATGATCATGAACTTTGTGGTTTCTAAGAACACATTTATCTATACTTCTGCAGGTCAGAAAGTCTCAAATCTCTCACTGAGCTAAAATCAAGTTGTTGGCAGGGGGCTGGCTCCTTCTGGAGGCTGCAAAGGACCTTCCTCTTCCTTGTCCTTTCCAGCTTCCAGAGGCACATGCTCCCTTGGCTCATGGCCTTTCTTCTACCTTCAAGGCCAGCAGCTTAGGAGCTTCTGGTCTCTCTCTGACTCTGACCTTCCTGCCTCACCTTATGAGGACCCTTCTGATTACACTGGTCCCACCTGGACAATCCAGAAACTCACCCCGTCTCAGGATCTTTCACGTAATCACACCTGCAGAGTCCCTTTTCCAGGTCATGTAACACACTCATGGGTTCCAGGGATGGGGATGTGGACATCCTCGGCCAGTATTCAGCTCCCCACACTGAATATGCAAAACTGGACTCTGGCAACTTCAGCCAAGCAGCACGACTCCCCAGCACGACTGCCCTGGGGTTGGTCTCTTCTGGGGTGGGTTGGAGAGGGGCTCACCTGTGAAGAGAGTCCCTCAGGAGTATGGGGAGTGTTGGAAATGTTCTAGAGTAGCATTGTCCAATAGCACTTCCTGTGTCGATGGAATGTTCTAGAGCTGTACTGTACACAGCAGCCCCCAGGCACATGGGGCCCTTGAACACTTGAAATGTGGTCAGCGTGACTGAGTAACTGAATTTGAGTTGTGCTTAATTTTAATGAGTTAAGATTTAAGCAGCCACATGTGGCCAGCGGCCCTGTGTAGGGTGATACAGCTCTGTCTTGAGTTGGGTGTTAGTTGCATGGGTTTGCACATATGTGAAAAACTATTGAGATGATCACACACCATCCATGCATTTTACACACTTTACTACCTACATATTACACTTCAACTTAAAGAAAACACCTGCTGCCCACTGGAGAGCTGAGGTTTCTGAGCCTCTAAAGACAGGATGCAGAGCCATGTGGGATGTCAACTCGTGCTTCTGTGAACTAGTTCAGCGGCAGGAGGTTGGAAATGTCAGGATGCACCAACTGGGGTGTGGGGGCTGGAGAACACTGGGGTGGAAGGACGAGTCGGAGACATCTCCAATGGTCCAACAGAGCCGGGCCTCATCCCTTCCTTAGCTGCCAAGGGCATCATGAAATGCCCACCCACCTGGAAACCAGTGTCACCAGGAAAATAAAACAGTGAAAATAAACAGATGAAAATAAACAGTGTGTTGGCTCTTAAAAGGAGATCATGTTAGGTGGTGATGCTGGGTGAGAGAAGATTGGCTTGAAGGAGTCAAAATATGAGTGCATGAAAGGGCTGGCTGGTTAGCTCAGCTGGTTAGAGCACAGTGTTGGTAATGCTAAGATTGAGGGTGCAGATCCCTATGCCAGCCACCAAAGAAAAAATAAGCTCATGGAAGAATTTGTGTTATCTTTTAATTCCATTTTTCCATGAACTTTTGGAAGTACACTCAATGCTGAAAAAGCAAAGAAATTGGAAATGGATACGTTTCTGTTCCACTTCTCAGTGGGTGCCCCCTCACTTATGATCTACTGAGTAAGAGGGGTTTACCAACGACAGGGTGTGCCAAGACCAGCAAGGTCCACACCACTCACGTTGCGCTCCTGGGCCAGGTACCCAGTTGGGTGTTTTCATACGTATTCAGCAATCCTCAACCCTGCTGCTGGTCAGAATCACAGGGGGCCCAGCCCTCACCCCCAAAGATTGCAGTGTGTGATTGTGATTGGAGCAACAGGTTTTAAAAAGCTCCCCAAGTGACGGGGTTGTGCAGATGGGAAGAGAGCACATTTAGTTGTTGTAACAAGTTCTATGAATGTTCTATGAAATCGTCATAGAAGTTTCTAATGGGGAAACTGAGCCTCGTTTGAGAAGTGTAGGAACTTGTCGGTGACCCTCCTAGCCTCGGGCTTGGCAGTGTTTCACTCTTGCACCTCTGATGTGTGCAATTAATAAAGTAAAGACAGAAAGACCTGGACTTCCTCAGCAAGAAAGCTTATTCTGCAATAACCTGCAGCTGTGCTGTGACAGACACGGCATCCAGAGAAAGGCCCCTGCTCAGCTTCTGCAGCATCACGAGCATCACGCTCTGCTCCGACATGGTAGGAATGGTGGCCATTGGAGGATGAGGTCTCTGGATTTGGAGCTTGGAGTGGGAGCAGAGAGCAGCCACACTGCAATTCTCCAGGGGCCATCCATTTCCACAGGGACTCAGAGATGGAGAAAGGCCAAGAATCCAGAGGGGCCTTGCAGGCGCTCGGAGGCAGGAAGGACGGCAGCGCCACGGGCTTCGGTTCCACGGGCCACCCTGCAGTGCCACATCCTACAAGCACAGTGAGAGGAGCTGGGATGGATCTGCCATCTCCATTTTCTATGTTGATACAGGGACTGTCCTCCGAGCACACAAACATGTTTCTCCCCTGAAAGGCATTCTCTTTTGTCAGTTTTTTAAAATACCAACGTTAGCGCTGAGACCTAGAGATAAGGCCAGGAAAAAGACTGAGCCGGGACACTCTGCTATGAAACCACAACAAGCCGAGAGGAAAAGACATTGACTTCAGCCCTCAAAGCGACAGTACAAAAAACAAACAAAGCAGCCTTCGCTCCCCGCCCTGACCAGCGGCCAAACGAGGGTGGCCAGGCCTGCGGATTTGTGGGACGGGGCTGTCACTGGGACGGGTGGTGGCCCCCGATGGTGTTGTAGAATTTCTGGCCCAGTTTGACGGTCCAAGGCTCCTCTCTTTGCTTTCATGTCATTTCTCATTTGCGAAAATACACACATGAGAGCAGCGCTTTCTGTTCCCAGCAAACTCCCGCTCCTCCTTCCTCCCCTTCCCCAGCACGCTCCAGTGACTGACCTGAGAACCACCGGCCTGACTAGATCCCCCCCACTGTGCCCCTCGGGACAAAATCCACAGTTCTTATGCAGCAGCCCCTGCCCACTGCCCCCACCCCCTCCCCTCTGCCTACTCTGTGCCAGCTGGGACATTGGCCCTTTCCCATGCCAGGGCTCACACGGCTGCTCCTGGTGGCCCAGGTGTCCCCTCTGCTGCCCACCCTGTGTCACCTGCCTAGGGCCTGCTCCACCTTCTTCTCTCAGCCTGAGGTCTGCTCCTCAAGGAAGGCTCCTTAAGCTCTCTTATGGCCAGGGTGTCCGGTGCCTCATTCTTTAGGACTCGTCCCTCCTGCCGAAAGGTGGGCTGTTGTGCTCATGGCTGTGTCTCCAACTCGATGTCCATCAATTCCAAATCAGCAAATGTCTCCACCATCGATCTACCTAGCACCAGAGCTAGACTCGGGGAGGCCCCCCCAGTCCCCGGTACCCATTATTCCTGTTAGTGGCACCCTGAATACACCGCATGTTCCAAACCCACCCACTGTTCCATCTCCTCTGCTGCATCCTGGACAACGTCACCAGCCTCCTTATTTAGCCGTGTCCTTTCCAGCCTCTCCTCCGTTCCTGCCAAATCCATTTTTTTCACAACAGTGGAGAGACATTTTTTTAAGACACACAAACTTGGCCATTTTGCTTCCCTGTCCAAACCCAGGGCTCCCCGTTACTCTCAGGATTAAGCCCCAGCTTCTTCCCGTGAGATCAGAAGCCCAGCTCCCTTCCACGTCGTCGGGGCCTGCAGGCACATGGAGCTCTCGGCACAGACTGCTGTCCCACGTCTGTCCACATGGGTCATGCCTTTGTGTCCTCAACCTCCTCCCCGGACACCCAGCCAGCCCACAGGTCTCCCGTGTCCCCCGGCGCGCTGTCGTCTGCACCCATGCTTTTTTTTTCCCTCTGGAAGGCAGGCCTGCGGGTGACAGCCTCACCTGCTTGCTTCGCCCATGTATCCTGCTCCAAGTTGCAGGCTCAGGGACCACTTGCCTCTTGCAGTTGGTGGGTGGGCTCTTGCCTCCAAGCCTCCTGCTCTGCTGGGGCCCAGCCCAGGCCTCCTGTCCCAAGACACCTTCCTTGGCACCCTCCTGGGTGGCAGGGCTCTCCCCTCTGGGCTGGGCACATCCATTGGCATCTGCTCTTCAGACACTCACACGATCTCAGGTATGTGCTCATAGATCACCCATAGGTTGCTGTGTCCTCAAGGACATTTTATTCTTGCAAAGCCAGGCATATTTCTAGCCTCGTTAAACGTTTGGTGAGTGGATGATGAACAGCAGGGTATGAGGTGCTTCTGTGTACAAATATGAGAAAGCTGGGCTGGCTGGTCAGCTCACTTGGGAGAGAGTGGTGCTGATGACGCCAAGATCAAGGGTTCGGATCCCTGCACTGGCCACCACCAAAACCAACAAACTACCCCACATCAGGGGATCTACTGACTTGCATACTTGAGATGTCAAGAGTGAGAGAGGGATGGAGCCAATGTGGGCCAGGCCCAGGGCAGCGCGGTGTTTATGAGCTCACGCAGTGGAAGACATTGTGTGTGGCGGTGAACGATATCCACCCAACGTTCTCCTACATAAAGGATTTCTTTATTTTTTTGTGGCTGGCGTTACAGGGGTGAAAACCTGGACCTCAGTGTTATCAGCACCATGTTCTCACCATCTGAGCTAACCTGCCAGCTCCCTAAATAAGGGACTGAACTCTAAGCTACCAAATTTACCTATGCAGCCCTGAGTCCCTTCCTGACCTGGTTGTGTGACATCTGCCCTGGGCCGCTGTGCCCAAAGCTGAGAGGTAGGGCAAGGAGGCCCATGTGAGCAGCTCTGAGGACGTAGCTGTAAAGAGCGCAGGTCTCTCCAGACTCCACAGAATTCAGCTGCTGCTTCCAAACACAGGCACACCATGCCTTGCACGGCTTTGCCTGGGGTGCGGGCTGAGTGACGTGTGCTTGCGATCTGGGGCAGACTGGAAGGAAGTTCACGTGAGATTCAACTCATTCAAACACGCGATGACACACAGATTGGGTGTACAGTGTTGAGGCCCAGCAGTGGGTGTACCTGGCTCCCGTGTCTCTGGAAATGTCAAAATGTGCATCAACAGGACAGAAAGATCTGTTTCCACCCAGCTTAAGACACACTCATCAACTGCAGCAATGAAGATGACGGCTGTAAATTTTTTCAGTGTCAAGATTATTCCCTTTGGGGCTGGCCCGGTGGCACACTGGATAAGTGCGCCGCTTGGGAAGCGCGGCGGCGCTCCTGCCCGAGGGTTCGGATCCCACATACAGACCGGTTCCCGCTCACTGGCTGAGCGAGGCGCGTGAGCAACACTGAGGGTTGCGATCCCGTTGCCGGTCCCTGGTCCGGTACGGGGGCAACACTGAGGGTTGCGATCCGTTGCCGGACACGGAAAAAGACAAAAAAAAAAAAAAAAAAGATTATTCCCTTTGTCATAATTTCCTGTATCAGCTCCGGAAGCTTTTTTAGCAGCACTGAAACGTTTCTGAACTAAGGGAGTTATTTTTAAGCAAAGTGAAATCTGTGGATTCTTTTTACTGGATTCTGGAAATTCAGAGCGGGCTTCAAGCACCTAACATGTAAAGATGCAGAAGCCAAACGCCAGGCGTCCGTGCAGGTGGAGCTTCCCCTCCACAAAAACAAGCTCTTCATACGTACGCACAGGACGTATCCTGGCCTTGTTTTATTATTCGTAATTAAACACGCAACTTCACTCCAACTTCATGTCCAACAACTATTTGCCAAGCACCTCCTCCCAGCATGTGCCAGTCAGCGTGGAAGGCAATTGGGAAACATCAGTGAGCTGGACAGCAAGACAAACCCAGCCCCAGCCCTGGCAGAGGGACTGCGAGTGTGATCGGCAAGCATAGAAAGCACCAGAGGTGACAGCACCACGGGAAAGGCCAGGAGGAAGCCAAGACCAAGGGACAGGGAGCTGTTGAGAGAGGCATGTGTGTGTGTTGGCGGTGGGGGGGGGGGTCTCTGAGAAGCTGACATCTGAGCAAAGACTAGAAGAGGGTGAGCTGGGGGATGGTTCTGGGAAGTCCAAGGAGCAGCAGAGACACCAGTATGGCCAGGATGAAGTGTCAGGAGACCAGGGCAGAGAGATGAGAGGGGTCAGATCTGGTGGGGTGTCGAGGCCACGGTAAAGATGAGGGTTTCACTCTGAGGGTGATACATGCTAGATTCTGGACATGTTTATGGTAATTTCCAGCCTGATTGTCTGGGGGGCTCCAGAGAAAGTGAGGAGTCCAGGGGCTTGGACTGAAGTGGACCGAAGCTGACTGGGGGGGCTGCAGGTGGAGAAGGTGGGGGCAGAGGACGGAGAATCCTGGCCAAGCCTAAGCAGCTGCTTTCTTTGCATCTTAACTTTGTTTTGGCCATTTTATTTATTTTTATTTGTTTATTTTTTTAAAGATGACCGGTAAGGGGATCCTAACCCTTGACTTCATGTTGTCAGCACCACACTCACCCAGTGAGCTAACCGGCCATCCCTATATGGGATCCGAACCTGTGACCTTGGTGTTATCAGCACCACACTCTCCCAAGGCCCCGTTTTGGTCATTTTAAGTTTCGAGAGCTACACTTCTGATCACGGTCTTAGGCTTTTCCTCTCTGTATTCCCCACTCAATTCTACAATATAAAAAAACCGAAATGTACTGGGCCACTGCATGGGCACTCACACTGAGCATGGAGTGTATTAGTCCATCTCTGTTACTTAGAACCAAGTACCTGAGTAATTTATAAAGAAAATGAAATTCATTGCTTACAGTTTTGGGGGCTGGGAAGTCCAAAGTCCAGGGAAAACATCTAGTGAGGGTCTTTTTTTTTTTTTTTTTTTAAAAGGATGACCGGTAAGGGGATCTCAACCCTTGGCCTGGTGTTGTCAGCACCACGCTCAGCCAGTGAGCAAACCGGCCATCCCTATATAGGATCCGAACCCGTGGCCTTGGTGTTATCAGCACCGCACTCTACCGAGTGAGCCACGGGCCGGCCCGGCATTTGAATGCAAACATTTTTACTATACTGTGCGAGCCAAACCATAATATGATGTATTGTATCAAGACTACTATTACATTGTGAGGCTAGGAGCATTAAAGTCACCTAGGATTATTGTTTTTCTATTTTTCCTTTTATATCTAAAGTTCCTCTGTTATATGTTTTGATGCTAGGTTATGTGATATATGCAGATTCATCATAATAATATCCTTATTACACAACTTATTCTTTATTAGAATAAAGCCTTGGTCTACTTTTTCCCAGAGGTTTCACATGGCAGAAAATGGCAGAGCAGAGAGAGACTAGCCTCTCAGGTGCTCTCTTTAAAGTCCTCAGAACCACACCCTGACCACCATTGTTAATCCATTCATTACAGAATGAACATTCCTACAATCTAATCACCTCTCCAAGGCCCCAGGTTTAATTACCACAACAGGATTTCTCACCCTCAACAGTTATGGTGAGGATTAAGCTTCTAATATATGAAATTTGGGGGACACAATTCAATCAATCAACAGCACACAGGAAGGTGCACGTGGCATGTCAGCCATGTGGGCCTCAAGGGGCTGGAGACCAGCAGGTCGATCTGCTTTGGGGTGATACATGTAATGTCCCCCAAAAAGTGCACAGCTATAAGACGCTGTGTATAGGAGCAGGTTCTGAGGTTTTCTTCTAAGTGGCCCTCCAGCCACATGGGCATGAGGGACAGAGGTTGCCAAGACTGTCCTCCACTCAGGCTGGAGGTGATGGGATGGACGATCCCAGGGCTCACCCACTCCGCCTTTCAGCTTCCTTCCTGCTGGCCAGGGCTGGTCACCAGGAGCTGGCTGACCCCTCTCAGCCATGTCTTTCCTCCCATCCCTTCACCAACAAGGTGCAATGTGGCCCAGAGGTGGACGGTCTGAGGGGCAGGAGCCACTGCGTCCGATGACCTGCAAACGGACATCAGCCTCTGCATGATCCTAGCGTGGACACTGCTGGATTGAGAAGCTCTGCTCCCCTGTAATAAAGTCTCAACCACACCTCTTCTTACTCCTCCCTCCAGCCAGGAGCTGAGACACTGGGGGCTCTTGCCGTGGCTCCCAGCTTTGCTTCCCACTAATCTCAGAGGAATGTGGCCCCCATGGGGTTGGGCGGAGAACCAGCTGTGGCTCTGCAGGCACAGACAGGTGTTCAGCCAAAGGACAACATCACGGGAATATTGTATGAATGGGAGGTGCAGGCTGCCCCGGCACGTTTGACAGACCACCGTGTCTGGTGATGCTCTGAGAGGACAGCCAACAAACAGAGCTGTCCACAAGTTTTACAATTTCTTGATGACTGATTTGGAGATTGCTGGTGTGGATGATCATCAGATCTGGGGTAGCTGTCCACTGTCATATCTCCGAGGGGCTAGACATGGGCTAGAACATGTCACTGTACATTGTCTGTCTCCAGAAACAGAGAGGGTGGGAGTATCAGTTTCCTGGGGCCGGTGTGACAAAGGACCAAAAACTGGGTGCCTCAAAACAATAGAAATGCACTCTCTCATGGTTCTGGAGGCCACAAGTTGGAGACTAAGGTGTGGCATGGCTGTGCTTTCTCTGGAGGCTCTAGGGGAGAATCCTTCGTGTCTCTTCCAGCTTCTGGGGACTCCAGGTGTTCCTGGGCTTGTGGCCACCTCCCTCCAGTCTCTTCCCCATTTTTACATGGCTGTTTTCACTCTCCTGCTACTGAGACCATGCCCAGGCACATGGCCGCGCCCATCAGCAGAGCATGGGAAGTGCTGGCTGCTGGGATCACTGCTTTGTCCATGTCTCCTCTGCACATCGTCCAGCCTTAGCCCACGTTGGGAAAGAAAGTCAGAGCGGAAGCCCAGGCACTCAGCCGGCCAATCCACCAATCCTGGAAAGACGTGTTTCTGGTGGTAAAAATAATGCTAGCAGCAGCTCAGAGGTCTGGGGGGCTTCATTTCTGGCTCCTCCCACCCACCCAGGAGGTGATGGTGGCAGTCTCCCTACTTCACAGAAGAGGAATCTGAGGCTTCGAAAGTTGAGTGGAGTCACTCTCCTAGTGCCGCGATAACTAGCAAGTGGTAGAGGCAGGATTTGAACCAGGACCATCTGATTCTAGTCCTGCACTGTTTTTTGTTTTTTTCTAAGGTAAAATTCACATAACATAAAATTAACCATTAACCATTTAAAAGTATATAATTCAGTGGCATTTAGTAATTCATGACACTGTGCAACCATCACCACTATCTGGTCCCAAGACATCTTCATCACCCCAGAGAGAAACCCTGTCCCCATTGCTAGCCTCTCCCCATTCCTCACCCCCAGCCCCTACAACCATTAATCTACTTTCTGTCTCTATGTATTTTCCTGTTCTGGACATTCATGTAAATGCAATTATGCAATATCTGTCCTTTTCTGCCTGGCTTCTTTCACTGAGCGTCATGTTTTCAAGGTCCGTCCATGCAGTAGCATACGTCAGAACTTTATTCCTATACATGACTGAGTACTGTTCCACTGTGTGGATAGCCTTCATTTCATCCATTCCTCTGTGGACGGACAGGCCTGAACTCAACCTGCTTCCTACTATCGTTTCCATGTCATCTTTGACAAGCAGAACACCTTTCTGAGAGCATCAGTGTTTTGTGCTGCTGAACCTGCAGCTGGAATCACCCCAAAAGCAGTGGCAAGGGAGTTCCCATGAGGGAGTGCCCACAACCATCCTGACATGGGGCCAACTGGGATTCCAAAGAAAGAAGCGCTAAACACCAGGGTGACCAGTCCGAAGCGTTCATGAGCGGAACTCACGTACACAGCGCTGCCGTGTCCCTCGCAACAGACAGCTGGGGAAAGCAGTGTTCTGCCCGGCTGTGTCTGCAGCGAGGGGCTCAGGGCATGGAGCTTATGTGAGGGTCTAAGGACGCGGCTGGGGACGTGCTAGTTTGTTTCAGCGTATGGGGCAACGACCCAGACACCTTGATCGGAGCCTGGGAATGTGCAAGCCCCACTTGGGATCAAGCCATGGGGAAGACCTCCCACTGGTGGTCACAGAGTGGTGAAGGCACACTGTGATTTTCAGTCAGGACACAAAGGAAAGTGAGGGGAACTGGGGGACCCTACAGTCAACAAGGCTAAAATTGGGGTCAGTGCTGAGGAGTGGGGCTTGGCCCTCCACAGCAGCTGGTCATCAGCCCAGTGCCCGAAACACAGGCAAACTCCATTTTTTTTTTTTTTTTTAAACCTGGTTGAACCTAAGCGAAGGCTGCAGCCCTGCGATCTCTAACTTCGCTTCTGACCGATGACACTCAGCCATTCCAGGGCTTTGGATTTTCCCTGCAGTGAAGGACAGCTTTACCATTCCTGCCTGCAGGAACTTCAGAAAACAGGGTGAATTTGCTGAGCCCGTGAGTGGAACCTGGGAGCAGCCTGCGAAGGAGAGTCACGGGCCTCTTCTCTCCGTGAGACCGGTGGGCTATCCCACTGAAGAGCCAGCAAGGCTGGCCAGGAGCCACCAGGAGCAGCTCAGATAAAGTCCTCTTTTGACTAGGAGGGTCCCTGCACTCGCTCATCGGGCTGCCCGTGCGAGGACAGTTGCCACAGCATGGACCCCACCCTGGGTCCAAAGCTGGGCTCTTCCTCACCTCACTGAGATGCCTTATCCCTCCAGCCGTAGACAGGGATGGCTAGTAGGCTCTAACTATGGTTGTTTCAAAAACCGCATGGAACAAAGTGTCTTGAGGCCTGGCCCAGGGTGTCCACTCAACATGTGGTTGCTCTGCACACGTATCTGCTCGGAAACAGACCTCAGCTTTGGATATCGCTAAGGCGGCCCCACCTTTTCCATGCAGACAGGAAAACTAACAGCTGCGCATCATAAAAGGCTTTCAAAAACAAATCTCCAGAAGAAAAGACACCCACCCTGTTAAAAGAACGCAAACATTCCTCCCATATAGGACTGGGAAGAAGCGTGGGGGGGAGGGTTTCCCATGAGGGAGAGAGCTGAAGCCAGCCCCAGGTCGAGTAAGGGTTTATCAGCTAAGCCATTTCCCTGGGGAAAAAGTGAGTTCAAAAGAAGAGTGAGGATCTAAACGGGCGATGACGCCCAGGCCACCGCTCTGTTATTTTGCTGAGTGATGAAAACCATGACCCTGAGCAGTAAGAAGACTCGTCTCACGATCGGATCGGGAAACAAAGAATTGACTGATTTCGTCCCTTTCCATCTTCCTGCTGCCTTGTGGCTCCGCTGCAGTTGCTCCAAGTGAGACAGAAGGACAGCAACAGGCTCACCTAGCTAGAGGGCCACCCGCTGGACTGCCCGTTCCAGTGCTCCGTTAGAAGCTGTACGGGCTTATCTCATTTAAGCTGCAAACAACCCTAAGAAGGAAGTAGAGATTTATTTTCCCCATGCTACAGCTGAGGAAACTGAGATGCAAGGCACACAGGTAGAGCTTGCTTCTAAAGCCTGGGCCAGGAGCCACTCTGCATGCATTCAAGTCGGTGTGGAAGTCTGGGCCAGCTGCAGAAGCAGGGTCGCAGAGTTCAGCGCTGGTGGGGGTATCACGCAGATCAAGCGTTTTCAACCCTGTAGGATAAAGTGAGTTCACAGTGCAGCTGAAGATCCTGTGCCAGGCAGAAAATCACTCTCCAGCGACGTTCTGCGAGTTCCCATTTCTCCATCTACAGAAACAACAGGCTTACTTTAAGTGAAATGCACCTGGTATGGACTTTGGTAAAAGACACTGAATCCACATCTGCTGATAAAAGGTTTTCAAGGCTATTCAATTATGCCTGGGTGGGGCCACCCAACTTCCTTTTTCCAAAGTCAAAATCTTCAAAGTTTGTCCCTCCTTAGAATGGCGGTCACAGACCAGTCTCGATGAGCAGGAGGAAGACTTTACAGAATGGAATCCTATTTGCCCCCGGGGAAGAGTCCACAACTGGAGTTGGGAGTGTGCAGTAAAAGGTAGTTTGGTTTGGAAAACAAAGCACAGACTGCTCATGTGCCCGGTGGCTAAATTTTCGTTCATCTTTGAGGATCTGTAAAATGGGATTTTAAAAAAGATTAACAATGTAAAAGGAGTATATGCTCATGGTAGAAAGTTTAGAAAAAAGGGAAAAGTATAAAGAAGAAAAAGGTTGCATATAAGGTCCCTCCACACACCTGGAGACGGCTGCAGCTACCATTTTCGTGTTTATTTTATACAGCTTATCACCACCACTAGTGGCTACTATTTATCCAGCTCTTCTTTTGTGATAGACACTGTTCTAAGTGCTCTACATGTGTGAATTAATTCACTTGTGGCCGGTACTGTGGTTCCCACTTCATAGAAGGTGAAACTTCCTGTAGAAACAGTAGACTTGCTTCCAGTGACGCACACTGGGAGGGGCTAGGTTTGTCCAAGTTCCTCCAGCTGGTCTGCAGTGGGCCCGGTGGGAACTCAGGAAGTCCACCTCTCAAGCCCATGGGTTACCCTGCGCCATGCAACTCCCCTCCTCACCCACCTTTTGTCATTGAGAATCAGAAAATCATTTGGTAATAGCACAAGAGTTTGGAGGCGGGGAGCAGAAAAAGCTGGATGAGCAGCTACTATGTTTGCCTAGGTCCAGTCTATTTCCCTGCAGCAACAGGGCACATGACAGGCTCTTCTCTCCCAAGTCTGGCCTCAGAGCCCTGAGACCCCCAGCCACGTGAGAAGGGTTTCTAAAAAGGGTTATGATTTACAGAGATGTAACTCTGTCCCAACAGAAGCGGGCCATGTTTGTTATCCTCCGCGGAGGTCGAGCTTCTCAAGGCCAATCTCCCCTGTTCCAAGAGGACTGGGAAATGGTTCCCCCCCAAAGAAGAGTCAACCTCCTTGAAGCCAAGCCTCACCCTGACCACCTGTGGGACAGAAAATGCATGTTGCTCCAAAACGGCAGCCTTCCCGTACCTCAAAAGATGGATGGTCTCAGCCAGAACACCCTAATTGTCCACCCAACGGAGCTTCAAAATTCTGTACCCCATTATTCCACTTATGTCAGTAAAGACTCTTGCACGTCGTGATTTTTAATGGTTACTTACACTGTATTCCACTGTATCGATATAGTGATGTTTACCAACTCAAATCAGTTGGACATTTGGTTTATTTCCAATATGGGCTATTATTTTTTAAAGCTATTATTAACAACCATGTAGCCAAAACACCGCACATACTCTTTATTTCCTTAGATAAAGACCTAGAAGTGGAATTACTAGGTCAAAGGGATGCACTTTTTTACGACTTTTTTTTTTTTTTTTTTTTTAAAGATGACTGGTAAGGGGATCTTAACCCTTGACTTGGTGTTGTCAGCACCACACTCTCCCGAGTGAGCCACGGGCCGGCCCTGTTTTACTGCTTTTGATGGACACTCTCAAATTCCCCTCTATAGAAACGTTCAGGTTACTCTCCCCACCAGCCTGCATGAGAATGCATAAATCAATGATTGGAGCTGAAAAGACCACTTGACCGGTATATGCACTGTCGAACGGCAAGTGGTTGCATTGAGTCTGTATAAAAACAAAAAGCTGTGCACGGTCCACCAGATGGCACTCTTTGCTAAGATTTTGGAGTCTTGTTTCAGTACTTCATTACAAAACAAACTTGCAAGAAGAAATCAAGGGTATCATATGAAAGCCCAGTAAAATTCGACAGCGAAGGTGTAATAGCTGCAGGTGGGACCTTTAAAATGCTCTTGGGATGTTGTCACCTTTCCTGCTTAAGGTTTCTAGCAACTGCCCACGAGTTCCACTTCAGAGGCACAGAAGTTCCACCAACTGTCCCAGGGCCTTTCTGGGCACGTGTGGCTCCCTCCGTCTCCCTTGTTAATTTCACTCACCCTGGGCTCTTGGCTCCAGGCACCACCTCAGAAAAGCAGATTTGGACCTGCCTGGCTCCCTGTGTGTGGCTCTCTTGGCCCCTTTTAGTGTCCTTGGCTTATCGTGGTTATGATTTTACATTTTTGTGTATGATTGTTGCCTCTCTCTGTTGCTCCAAGAAGGGTGGCAAGAATGATTTAAAGTACTGGAGTGGTGCAGGGGTCAAAAGGATGGAGTTGTAGCCCACTTACTGGGCAAACAAGTTCCATTACTCTGCTAAGCCTCAGTTTCTTCATCTGTAAAATGGCTCTGAGAATTGGCACCTACCCTATTAAATAAGAAGTTGTACTCCAGGGACTTAGCAAGGGCTCGGTAAGTTTGCTCAGCCATTAGAAGTATGGTCTCCTGCCAAGCAACGCCCTCTGAAAGTGGAATGAGTGAAGAGCTCGTTTTATCTTCCCCTAAGCCACCAACTTAGACAATATATTGCAAGTTCATATTTGTGTGACCTTTCGGCTCCTCAGGTTCTGGCTGCTTGGGCTGCTGAGGTTTTAGATGGTTTTATCATTGCAGATGAATGACCAGCATGTTGTGGGGTGGGGGGTGGGATGCTGAAGGTCGAGAATGACATGCCTTGGCACTCCTCAGCTGAACACCCTAGCGAGGGGGCTCCAAGGACAGAATTATGTGGATGCCATAGGGGCATCTGCTCCATAGGCCATCTTGCTGTAAACGCCAGGCTTTATGTCCTCATAAAGTTTGCCCTGGGTGCCTGAATGGTCACCTGGAACTAAGGCCTCCCTGGCGTCCCTCCGGGTTTCTGCTTGTTAGTGAGCTTTCCTGAGTACCCTTTAAGACAGATACCAAGTAAAGGAGGGCATTTGGGGGGTACGGAGGAGCTTCCTCACCTGACCCCATGCCTTGACTGGGGTGTTTCCCTACTCACCGGTCAGTTCAGCCAGCAGGCATCTATCCTGCTTCCAGGCCTGGGGTGACGATGGCCATCCTGCACTCCCTCCAACGACTTCTGACCACAGCTACCTAATATGCCACTCTCACTCCCAGGCACAACAGGCTAAAGCCCCTTCACCCTGAGGCCTGCCTTTGAATTCCCCAGCTAGATTTGGGGGTGGGGGTTCTCATTTTTGCTCTTTCTGGGGAACCCCCATTTTCTTGATTTAACTGAGCTTATGCAGATTCCTGGTTTTGGAAAGCCTGTGTTACTGCTTCCCAAAACTGTGTGCCCCACATTGCTGGTCATTGGCAAGATTCCCTTTGGGATAAAATGGGAATTGATTCAGTTCCCCAGACCCGAGATGGACCAAGAGCTTCTCCCGCGGGTCATCTCATACTTCCCAAGTTCTCGGAATGAACAGACTTTGGGGCGGAGCGGGGGGGGGGGGGGGGGGGGGGGGGGGGGGGGGGGGGGGGGGGGGGGGGGGGGGGGGGGGGGGGGGGGGGGGGGGGGGGGGGGGGGGGGGGGGGGGGGGGGGGGGGGGGGGGGGGGGGGGGGGGGGGGGGGGGGGGGGGGGGGGGGGGGGGGGGGGGGGGGGGGGGGGGGGGGGGGAACGCCATCACCTCAGCCCATTGGGGATAGGAGCCCACGCTCTACAGGGCCTGGGTTCCCTTCAAGGGGTGCGCGGGCACCCAGACCCCTACCCTTCCTGCGCTTTGGATCCGAACAGACGCACCCTTGTGCTCAGCCTGTTCCCAGGCTGGACCAGCGCGGGGTAGGAATGCGAGGTGGGACAGGCCCTGACTGTCGGTCCCGCTCCAGCCCACAAGGGAGGATGGGCCGGGCGACGCGAATGCTGGTGAGGAGGTCGCAGGGCGGCGCGGTGTGGCCTAGGCCTCCCAGAACCACGTGGGGCCCGGAACGGCCAGCCGGGCACTGCAGGCGGCTCCACGTGCTCGGAGTCGCGCGGGGGGCTCGAGGCCGGGGCCTTGAGGGCGGGGCCTGGCGGGGGGGACCAATCGGCAGCGCAGGACGTGGGCGGGGCTTGCGACGTGGGCGGGGCTTGCGAGCATAAACCACGGTGCTGGCGCGCGCGCGCTGACGCAGCGGCGGCGGCGGGAGGCGTAGACAGTTTTAGATCCGCCCTTGGTTGGTGGCCGCCGGGGGCACCTC